>NW_024608005.1:0-44631 GCF_018296145.1 Oncorhynchus tshawytscha
TGTTCCAAAGTTTCTGTGTTTTGTATTTATTTGTGTTTGTATGTATGTGTATATGTTTCAGGATGACTTCCTTGATTCCATGCAGCTGATTGGTCAGCGCCAGTGCAGAGTGGAGCTCTGACCCCTCCCTCTCGTCAGGGGATACAGCTGTCTGTAATTACTGCCTCCTGCATCTATAAAATCCAGTGTTCCTTTGTTAGTGGTGGAAGTTGCTTTGATGTCCTGTTTTGGTTGTTTCCCCAGTAACAGTTTTGTTGAAAGCATTTTATAGCTGCTGCTTCTGAGGTATGTTCTGCTTCTGAGGCTCTACTTCCGGCGCCGACAGAGATGGCCGCCTCGCTTCGCGTTCTAGGAAACTATGCAGTTTTTGTTTTTTACGTGTTATTTCTTACACTAGTACCCCAGGTCATCTTAGGTTTCTTTACATACAGCCGAGAAGAACTACTGAATATAAGATCAGCGTCAACTCACCATCAGTACGACCAAGAATATGTTTTTCGCGATGCGGATCCTGTGTTCTGCCTTACAACCAGTGTAACCGAGTGGATCACATGCAGCGACCAAAAAAAAAAAACGACTCAGAAAAAGAGGGAAACGAAGCGGTCTTCTGGTCAGAGTCCGGAGACGGGCACATCGTGCACCACTCCCTAGCATTCTTCTTGCCAATGTCCAGTCTCTTGACAACAAGGTTGATGAAATCCGAGCAAGGGTAGCATTCCAGAGGGACATCAGAGACTGTAACGTTCTTTGCTTCACGGAAACATGGCTAACTGGAGAGACGCAATCCGAAGCGGTGCAGCCAGCGGGTTTCTCCACGCATCGCGCCGACAGAAACAAACATCTTTCTGGTAAGAAGAGGGGCGGGGGCGTATGTCTTATGGCCAACGTGACATGGTGTGATGAAAGAAACATACAGGAACTCAAATCCTTCTGTTCACCTGATTTAGAATTCCTCACAATCAAATGTAGACCGCATTATCTACCAAGAGAATTCTCTTCGATTATAATCACAGCCGTATATATCCCCCCCCAAGCAGACACATCGATGGCTCTGAACGAACTTTATTTAACTCTCTGCAAACTGGAAACGATTTATCCGGAGGCTGCATTCATTGTAGCTGGGGATTTTAACAAGGCTAATCTGAAAACAAGACTCCCTAAATTTTATCAGCATATCGATTGCGCAACCAGGGTGGAAAGACCCTGGATCATTGTTACTCTAACTTCGCGACGCATATAAGGCCCTGCCCCGCCCCTTTCGGAAAAGCTGACCACGACTCCATTTTGTTGATCCCTGCCTACAGACAGAAACTAAAACAAGAAGCTCCCACGCTGAGGTCTGTCCAACGCTGGTCCGACCAAGCTGACTCCACACTCCAAGACTGCTTCCATCACGTGGACTGGGAGATGTTTCGTATTGCGTCAGACAACAACATTGACAAATACGCTGATACGGTGTGCGAGTTCATTAGAACGTGCGTTGAAGATGTCGTTCCCATAGCAACGATTAAAACATTCCCTAACCAGAAACCGTGGATTGATGGCAGCATTCGTGTGAAACTGAAGGCACGAACCACTGCTTTTAATCAGGGCAAGGTGTCTGGTAACATGACTGAATACAAACAGTGCAGCTATTCCCTCCGCAAGGCTATCAAACAAGCTAAGCGCCAGTACAGAGACAAAGTAGAATCTCAATTCAACGGCTCAGACACAAGAGGTATGTGGCAGGGTCTACAGTCAATCACGGACCACAGTAAGAAACCCAGCCCAGTCACGGACCAGGATGTCTTGCTCCCAGGCAGACTAAATAACTTTTTTGCCCGCTTTGAGGACAATACAGTGCCACTGACACGGCCTGCAACGGAAACATGCGGTCTCTCCTTCACTGCAGCCGAAGTGAGTAAGACATTTAAACGTGTTAACCCTCGCAAGGCTGCAGGCCCAGACGGCATCCCCAGCCGCGCCCTCAGAGCATGCGCAGACCAGCTGGCCGGTGTGTTTACGGACATATTCAATCAATCCCTATACCAGTCTGCTGTTCCCACATGCTTCAAGAGGGCCACCATTGTTCCTGTTCCCAAGAAAGCTAAGGTAACTGAGCTAAACGACTACCGCCCCGTAGCACTCACATCCGTCATCATGAAGTGCTTTGAGAGACTAGTCAAGGACCATATCACCTCCACCCTACCTGACACCCTTGACCCACTCCAATTTGCTTACCGCCCAAATAGGTCCACAGACGATGCAATCTCAACCACACTGCACACTGCCCTAACCCATCTGGACAAGAGGAATACCTATGTGAGAATGCTGTTCATCGACTACAGCTCGGCATTCAACACCATAGTACCCTCCAAGCTCGTCATCAAGCTCGAGACCCTGGGTCTCGACCCCGCCCCTGTGCAACTGGGTACTGGACTTCCTGACGGGCCGCCCCCAGGTGGTGAGGGTAGGCAACAACATCTCCTCCCCGCTGATCCTCAACACTGGGGCCCCACAAGGGTGCGTTCTGAGCCCTCTCCTGTACTCCCTGTTCACCCACGACTGCGTGGCCATGCACGCCTCCAACTCAATCATCAAGTTTGCGGACGACACAACAGTGGTAGGCTTGATTACCAACAACGACGAGACTGCCTACAGGGAGGAGGTGAGGGCCCTCGGAGTGTGGTGTCAGGAAAATAACCTCACACTCAACGTCAACAAAACTAAGGAGATGATTGTGGACTTCAGGAAACAGCAGAGGGAACACCCCCATCCACATCGATGGAACAGTAGTGGAGAGGGTAGCAAGTTTTAAGTTCCTCGGCATACACATCACAGACAAACTGAATTGGTCCACTCACACAGACAGCATCGTGAGGAAGGCGCAGCAGCGCCTCTTCAACCTCAGGAGGCTGAAGAAATTCGGCTTGTCACCAAAAGCACTCACAAACTTCTACAGATGCACAATCGAGAGCATCCTGGCGGGCTGTATCACCGCCTGGTATGGCAACTGCACCGCCCTCAACCGTAAGGCTCTCCAGAGGGTAGTGAGGTCTGCACAACGCATCACCGGGGGCAAACTACCTGCCCTCCAGGACACCTACACCACCCGATGCTACAGGAAGGCCATAAAGATCATCAAGGACATCAACCACCCGAGCCACTGCCTGTTCACCCCGCTGCCATCCAGAAGGCGAGGTCAGTACAGGTGCATCAAAGCTGGGACAGAGAGACTGAAAAACAGCTTCTATCTCAAGGCCATCAGATTGTTAAACAGCCACCACTAACATTGAGTGGCTACTGCCAACACACTGTCAATGACACTGACTCTACTCCAGCCACTTTAATCATGGGAATTGATGGGAAATGATGTAAATATATCACTAGCCACTTTAAACAATGCTACCTTATATAATGTTACTTACCCTACATTGTTCATCTCATATGCATACGTTGATACTGTACTCTATATCATCGACTGCATCCTTATGTAATACATGTATCACTAGCCACTTTAACTATGCCACTTGGTTTACATACTTATCTCATATGTATATACTGTACTCGATATCATCTACTGTATCTTGCCTATGCTGCTCTGTACCATCACTCATTCATATATCCTTATGTACATATTCTTTATCCCCTTACACTGTGTATGACAGTAGTTTTTTTTGGAATTGTTAGTTAGATTACTTGCTCGTTATTACTGCATTGTCGGAACTAGAAGCACAAGCATTTCGCTACACTCGCATTAACATCTGCTAACCATGTGTATGTGACAAATAAAATTTGATTTGATTTGAGGTATGTGTATGCAAATAGGACTCAGTGTTATTGATTATTAAATAGGACCCAGTGTTATTGATTATTGATTATTAAATAGGACTCAGTGTTATTGATTATTGATTATTAAATAGGACTCAGTGTTATTGATTATTGATTATTAAATAGGACTCAGTGTTATTGATTATTGATTATTAAATAGGACTCAGTGTTATTGATTATTAAATAGGACCCAGTGTTATTGATTATTGATTATTAAATAGGACTCAGTGTTATTGATTATTGATTATTAAATAGGACTCAGTGTTATTGATGATTGATTATTGATTATTGAATTTGTTCCCTTTAAGCTTGTAATTATTCTGTTTCATTTGTTCCCGGGTGGGGGGGGTCACCTTGGGAGTGCTTAGGCAAGAGGCCTGCGGGCATACATATACCTGTAGTATGTACTCTGTCTATGCACACTAGGTATGACCTGGGCGGACCACCCCCTGTATTTTGGTTAGCGCACCAGGTGGTGTAAAGAATAGGTGGGTAGGGGTAGTGGGTAGGCAGGTAAGGTAGGAGAGGGGACTCTTTAACTTTAACTTTCTTTGCTTTGGTTCCATCCAGCCCCTTTTTCCCCACATTTACAACGTTAAGGATATAAAATCCCTGTTAGGTAATATTCTCTGCCTCTGTCATCCTTACCCGCTCCTACAGTCACATACCTCTTTACCTCCACCTACAGTCACATACCTCTTTACCTCCACCTACAGTCACATACCTCTTTACCTCCACCTACAGTCACATACCTCTCTACCTCCACCTACAGTCACATACCTCTTTACCTCCACCTACAGTCCCATACCTCTATACCTCCACCTACAGTCCCATACCTCTATACCTCCACCTACAGTCCCATACCTCTATACCTCCACCTACAGTCACATACCTCTTTACCTCCACCTACAGTCACATACCTCTTTACCTCCACCTACAGTCACATACCTCTTTACCTCCACCTACAGTCACATACCTCTATACCTCCACCTACAGTGACATACCTCCACCTACAGTCACATACCTCTTTACCTCCACCTACAGTCCCATACCTCTTTACCTCCACCTACAGTGACATACCTCCACCTACAGTCACATACCTCTTTACCTCCACCTACAAGCACATACCTCTTTACCTCCACCTACAGTCACATACCTCTATACCTCCACCTACAGTGACATACCTCCACCTACAGTCCCATACCTCTATACCTCCACCTACAGTCCCATACCTCTATACTCCACCTACAGTCCACCTACAGTCACATACCTCTATACCTCCACCTACAGTCACATACCTCACCTACCTCCACCTACAGTCACATACCTCTTACCTCCTACCTCTATACCTCCACCTACAGTCACATACCTCTATACCTCCACCTACAGTCCCATACCTCTATACCTCCACCTACAGTCCCATACCTCTATACCTCCACCTACAGTCACATACCTCTATACCTCCACCTACAGTCACATACCTCTATACCTCCACCTACAGTCACATACCTCTATACCTCCACCTACAGTCACATACCTCTATACCTCCACCTACAGTCACATACCTCTATACAGTCCACATACCTCTATACCTCCACCTACAGTCACATACCTCTATACCTCCACCTAAAGTCACATACCTCTATACCTCCACCTATAGTCCCATACCTCTATACCTCCACCTACAGTCCCATACCTCTATACCTCCACCTACAGTCACATACCTCTATACCTCCACCTACAGTCCCTTACCTCTATACCTCCACCTACAGTCACATACCTCTATACCTCCACCTATAGTCCCATACCTCTATACCTCCACCTACAGTCACATACCTCTTACCTCCACCTACAGTCACATACCTCTATACCTCCACCTACAGTCACATACCTCTATACCTCCACCTACAGTCACATACCTCTATACCTCCACCTACAGTCACATACCTCTATACCTCCACCTACAGTCACATACTCTCTCCACCTACAGTCCATACCTCTTACCTACAGTCCCATACCTCTATACCTCCACCTACAGTCCCATACCTCTATACCTCCACCTACAGTCACATACCTCTATACCTCCACCTACAGTCACATACCTCTTTACCTCCACCTACAGTCACATACCTCTTTACCTCCACCTACAGTCACATACCTCTTTACCTCCACCTACAGTCACATACCTCTTTACCTCCACCTACAGTCACATACCTCTCTACCTCCACCTACAGTCACATACCTCTTTACCTCCACCTACAGTCACATACCTCTATACCTCCACCTACAGTCCATACCTCTATACCTCCACCTACAGTCCCATACCTCTATACCTCCACCTACAGTCACATACCTCTTTACCTCCACCTACAGTCACATACCTCTTTACCTCCACCTACAGTCACATACCTCTTTACCTCCACCTACAGTCACATACCTCTTTACCTCCACCTACAGTCACATGCCTCCTCCACCTACAGTTTACCTCCACCTACAGTCACATACCTCTTTACCTCCACCTACAGTGACATACCTCCACCTACAGTCACATACCTCTTTACCTCCACCTACAGTCACATACCTCTTTACCTCCACCTACAGTCACATACCTCTTTACCTCCACCTACAGTCCCATACCTCTATACCTCCACCTACAGTCACATACCTCTTTACCTCCACCTACAGTCACATACCTCTATACCTCCACCTACAGTCCCATACCTCTATACCTCCACCTACAGTCACATACCTCTATACCTCCACCTACAGTCACATACCTCTATACCTCCACCTACAGTCACATACCTCTATACCTCCACCTACAGTCACATACCTCTATACCTCCACCTACAGTCCCATACCTCTATACCTCCACCTACAGTCCCATACCTCTATACCTCCACCTACAGTCCCATACCTCTATACCTCCACCTACAGTCACATACCTCTATACCTCCACCTACAGTCACATACCTCTATACCTCCACCTACAGTCACATACCTCTATACCTCCACCTACAGTCACATACCTCTATACCTCCACCTACAGTCACATACCTCTATACCTCCACATACCTCTATACCTCCACCTACAGTCCCTTACCTCTATACCTCCACCTACAGTCACATACCTCTATACCTCCACCTATAGTCCCATACCTCTATACCTCCACCTACAGTCCCATACCTCTATACCTCCACCTACAGTCACATACCTCTATACCTCCACCTACAGTCCCTTACCTCTATACCTCCACCTACAGTCACATACCTCTATACCTCCACCTATAGTCCCATACCTCTATACCTCCACCTACAGTCCCATACCTCTATACCTCCACCTACAGTCACATACCTCTATACCTCCACCTACAGTCACATACCTCTATACCTCCACCTACAGTCACATACCTCTATACCTCCACCTACAGTCACATACCACCTACAGTCACATACCTCCACCTACAGTCACATACCTCTCACATACCTCCACCTACAGTCCATACCTCTACCTCCACCTACAGTCCTCCACCTACAGTCCCATACCTCTATACCTCCACCTACAGTCCCATACCTCTATACCTCCACCTACAGTCACATACCTCTATACCTCCACCTACAGTCACATACCTCTATACCTCCACCTACAGTCACATACCTCTTTACCTCCACCTACAGTCACATACCTCTTTACCTCCACCTACAGTCACATACCTCTTTACCTCCACCTACAGTCACATACCTCTTTACCTCCACCTACAGTCCATACCTCTATACCTCCACCTACAGTCCATACCTCTATACCTCCACCTACAGTCCCATACCTCTATACCTCCACCTACAGTCACATACCTCTTTACCTCCACCTACAGTCACATACCTCTTTACCTCCACCTACAGTCACATACCTCTTTACCTCCACCTACAGTCACATACCTCTACAGTCACATACCTCCACCTACAGTCACATGCCTCTTTACCTCCACCTACAGTCACATACCTCTTTACCTCCACCTACAGTCACATACCTCTTTACCTCCACCTACAGTCACATACCTCCACCTACAGTCACATACCTCTTTACCTCCACCTACAGTCACATACTTCTATACCTCCACCTAGAGTCACATACCTCTATACCTCCACCTACAGTCCACCCATACCTCTATACCTCCACCTACAGTCCCATACCTCTATACCTCCACCTACAGTCACATACCTCTATACCTCCACCTACAGTCACATACCTCTATACCTCCACCTACAGTCACATACCTCTATACCTCCACCTACAGTCCCATACCTCTATACCTCCACCTACAGTCACATACCTCTATACCTCCACCTACAGTCCCATACCTCTATACCTCCACCTACAGTCCCATACCTCTATACCTCCACCTACAGTCACATACCTCTATACCTCCACCTACAGTCACATACCTCTATACCTCCACCTACAGTCATACATACCACCCACCTCCACCTACAGTCACATACCTCTATACCTCCACCTACAGTCACATACCTCTACAGTCACATACCTCCACCTACAGTCACATACCTCTATACCTCAGTCACATACCTCTATACCTCCACCTACAGTCACATACCTCTATACCTCCACCTACAGTCACATACCTCTATACCTCCACCTACAGTCACATACCTCTATACCTCCACCTACAGTCACATACCTCTATACCTCCACCTACAGTCACATACCTCTATACCTCCACCTACAGTCACATACCTCTATACCTCCACCTACAGTCACATACCTCTATACCTCCACCTACAGTCCCATACCTCTATACCTCCACCTACAGTCCCATAACTCTATACCTCCACCTAGTCACATACCTCTATACCTCCACCTACAGTCACATACCTCTATACCTCCACCTACAGTCACATACCTCTATACCTCCACCTACAGTCACATACCTCTATACCTCCACCTACAGTCCATTACCTCTATACCTCCACCTACAGTCCCATACCTCTATACCTCCACCTACAGTCCCATACCTCTATACCTCCACCTACAGTCACATACCTCTATACCTCCACCTACAGTCACATACCTCTTTACCTCCACCTACAGTCACATACCTCTATACCTCCACCTACAGTCACATACCTCTATACCTCCACCTACAGTCATACAGTCCCACCTACCATACCTCTATACCTCCACCTACAGTCACATACCTCTATACCTCCACCTACAGTCACATACCTCTATACCTCCACCTACAGTCACATACCTCTATACCTCCACATACCTCTATACCTCCACCTACAGTCCATACCTCTATACCTCCACCTACAGTCACATACCTCTATACCTCCACCTATAGTCACCATACCTCTATACCTCCACCTACAGTCACATACCTCTATACCTCCACCTACAGTCACATACCTCTATACCTCCACCTACAGTCACATACCTCTATACCTCCACCTACAGTCACATACCTCTATACCTCCACCTACAGTCACATACCTCTATATCTCCACCTACAGTCACATACCTCTATACCTCCACCTACAGTCACATACCTCTATACCTCCACCTACAGTCCCATACCTCTATACCTCCACCTACAGTCACATACCTCTATACCTCCACCTACAGTCCCATACCTCTTTACCTCCACCTACAGTCACATACCTCTATACCTCCACCTACAGTCACATACAGTCACATACCTCCACCTACAGTCCCATACCTCTATACCTCCACCTACAGTCACATACCTCTATACCTCCACCTATAGTCCCATACCTCTATACCTCCACCTACAGTCACATACCTCTATACCTCCACCTACAGTCACATACCTCTATACCTCCACCTACAGTCCCTCTTTACCTCTATACCTCCACCTACAGTCACATACCTCTATACCTCCACCTATAGTCCCATACCTCTATACCTCCACCTACAGTCCCATACCTCTATACCTCCACCTACAGTCACATACCTCTATACCTCCACCTACAGTCACATACCTCTATACCTCCACCTACAGTCACATACCTCTATACCTCCACCTACAGTCACATACCTCTATACCTCCACCTACAGTCACATACCTCTATACCTCCACCTACAGTCACATACCTCTATACCTCCACCTACAGTCACATACCTCTACCTACACCTCCACCTACAGTCACATACCTCTATACCTCCACCTACAGTCACATACCTCTATACCTCCACCTACAGTCACATACCTCCACCTACAGTCACATACCTCTATACCTCCACCTACAGTCCCATACCTCTATACCTCCACCTACAGTCACATACCTCTATACCTCCACCTACAGTCACATACCTCTTACCTCCACCTACAGTCACATACCTCTATACCTCCACCTACAGTCCCATACCTCTATACCTCCACCTACAGTCCATACCTCTACCTACAGTCCACCTACAGTCACATACCTCTATACCTCCACCTACAGTCACATACCTCTACCTCCACCTACAGTCCACCTACAGTCACATACCTCTATACCTCCACCTACAGTCACATACCTCTATACCTCCACCTACAGTCACATACCTCTATACCTCCACCTACAGTCCATACCTCTATACCTCCACCTACAGTCACATACCTCTATACCTCCACCTACAGTCACATACCTCTATACCTCCACCTACAGTCACATACCTCTATACCTCCACCACAGTCACATACTCTATACCTCCACCTACAGTCACATACCTCTATACCTCCACCTACAGTCACATACCTCTATACCTCCACCTACAGTCCCATACCTCTATACCTCCACCTACAGTCACATACCTCTATACCTCCACCTACAGTCACATACCTCTATACTCCACCTACAGTCACATACCTCTATACCTCCACCTACAGTCACATACCTCTATACCTCCACCTACAGTCACATACCTCTATATCTCCACCTACAGTCACATACCTCACCTACAGTCACATACTTATACCTCCACCTACAGTCACATACCTCTATACCTCCACCTACAGTCACATACCTCTATACCTCCACCTACAGTCACATACCTCTATACCTCCACCTACAGTCACATACCTCTATACCTCCACCTACAGTCACATACCTCTATACCTCCACCTACAGTCACATACCTCTATACCTCCACCTACAGTCCCATACCTCTATACCTCCACCTACAGTCACACATACCTCTATACCTCCACCTACAGTCACATACCTCTATACCTCCACCTACAGTCACATACCTCTATACCTCCACCTACAGTCACATACCTCTATACCTCCACCTACAGTCACATACCTCTATACCTCCACCTACAGTCACATACCTCTATACCTCCACCTATAGTCCATACCTCTATACCTCCACCTACAGTCACATACCTCTATACCTCCACCTACAGTCACATACCTCTATACCTCCACCTACAGTCACATACCTCTATACCTCCACCTACAGTCACATACCTCTATACCTCCACCTACAGTCACATACCTCTATACCTCCACCTACAGTCACATACCTCATACCTCCACCAGTCACATACCTCTATACCTCCACATACAGTCTATACCTCCACCTACAGTCACATACCTCTATACCTCCACCTACAGTCACATACCTCTATACCTCCACCTACAGTCACATACCTCTATACCTCCACCTACAGTCACATACCTCTATACCTCCACCTACAGTCCCATACCTCACCTACAGTCCATACCTACCTCCACCTCAGTCACATACCTACAGTCACATACCTCCACCTACAGTCACATACCTCTATACCTCCACCTACAGTCACATACCTCTATACCTCCACCTACAGTCACATACCTCTATACCTCCACATACCTCTATACCTCCACCTACAGTCCCATACCTCTATACCTCCACCTACAGTCACATACCTCTATACCTCCACCTATAGTCCCATACCTCTATACCTCCACCTACAGTCCCATACTCCACTCTATACCTCCACCTACAGTCACTACCTCTATACCTCCACCTACAGTCACATACCTCTATACCTCCACCTACAGTCACATACCTCTATACCTCCACCTATAGTCCCATACCTCTATACCTCCACCTATAGTCCCATACCTCTATACCTCCACCTACAGTCACATACCTCTATACCTCCACCTACAGTCACATACCTCTATACCTCCACCTACAGTCACATACCTCTATACCTCCACCTACAGTCACATACCTCTATACCTCCACCTACAGTCACATACCTACCTCCACCTATAGTCACTCCACCTACAGTCACATACCTCTATACCTCCACCTACAGTCACATACCTCTATACCTCCACCTACAGTCACATATACCTCTATACAGTCACATACCTCTATACCTCCACCTACAGTCCATACCTCTATACCTCCACCTACAGTCACATACCTCTATACCTCCACCTACAGTCACATACCTCTATACCTCCACCTACAGTCACATACCTCTATACCTCCACCTACAGTCCCTTACCTCTATACCTCCACCTACAGTCCCATACCTCTATACCTCCACCTACAGTCCCATACCTCTATACCTCCACCTACAGTCCCATACCTCTATACCTCCACCTACAGTCACATACCTCTATACCTCCACCTACAGTCACATACCTCTATACCTCCACCTACAGTCACATACCTCTATACCTCCACCTACAGTCACATACCTCTATACCTCCACCTACAGTCACATACCTCTATACCTCCACCTACAGTCACATACCTCTATACCTCCACATACAGTCACATACCTCCACCTACAGTCACCTTACCTCACTATACCTCCACCTACAGTCACATACCTCTATACCTCCACCTATAGTCCCATACCTCTATACCTCCACCTACAGTCCCATACCTCTATACCTCCACCTACAGTCCCATACCTCTACCTCCACCTACAGTCACATACCTCTATACCTCCACCTACAGTCCCATACCTCTATACCTCCACCTACAGTCACATACCTCTATACCTCCACCTATAGTCCCATACCTCTATACCTCCACCTACAGTCCCATACCTCTATACCTCCACCTACAGTCACATACCTCTATACCTCCACCTACAGTCACATACCTCTATACCTCCACCTACAGTCACATACCTCTATACCTCCACCTACAGTCACATACCTCTATACCTACACCTACAGTCACATACCTCTATACCTCCACCTACAGTCACATACCTCTATACCTCCACCTACAGTCCCTTACCTCTATACCTCCACCTACAGTCACATACCTCTATACCTCCACATACCTCTATACCTCCACCTACAGTCCCTTACCTCTATACCTCCACCTACAGTCCCATACCTCTATACCTCCACCTACAGTCCCATACCTCTATACCTCCACCTACAGTCCATACCTCTATACCTCCACCTACAGTCCCATACCTCTATACCTCCACCTACAGTCCCATACCTCTATACCTCCACCTACAGTCCCATACCTCTATACCTCCACCTACAGTCCCATACCTCTATACCTCCACCTACAGTCCCATACCTCTATACCTCCACCTACAGTCCCATACCTCTATACCTCCACCTACAGTCACATACCTCTATACCTCCACCTACAGTCCCATACCTCTATACCTCCACCTACAGTCCATACCTCTATACCTCCACCTACAGTCACATACCTCTATACCTCCACATACCTCTATACCTCCACCTACAGTCCCATACCTCTATACCTCCACCTACAGTCACATACCTCACATACCTCCACCTACAGTCACATACCTCTATACCTCCACCTACAGTCACATACCTCTATACCTCCACCTACAGTCCCTTACCTCTATACCTCCACCTACAGTCCCATACCTCTATACCTCCACCTACAGTCCCATACCTCTATACCTCCACCTACAGTCCCATACCTCTATACCTCCACCTACAGTCACATACCTCTACATACCTCCACCTACAGTCACATACCTCTATACCTCCACCTACAGTCACATACCTCTATACCTCCACCTACAGTCACATACCTCTATACCTCCACCTACAGTCACATACCTCTATACCTCCACATACCTCTATACCTCCACCTACAGTCCCTTACCTCTATACCTCCACCTACAGTCACATACCTCTATACCTCCACCTATAGTCCCATACCTCTATACCTCCACCTACAGTCCATACCTCTATACCTCCACCTACAGTCACATACCTCTATACCTCCACCTACAGTCCATACCTCTATACCTCCACCTACAGTCACATACCTCTATACCTCCACCTATAGTCCCATACCTCTATACCTCCACAGTATGTAGAGGCCTATAGTAGCTACAGTATGAGACTGGCCTATAGTAACTACAGTATGAGACTGGCCTATAGTAGCTACAGTATGAGACTGGCCTATAGTAACTACAGTATGAGACTGGCCTATAGTAACTACAGTATGAGACTGGCCTATAGTAGCTACAGTATGTAGAGGCCTGTAGTAACTACAGTATGAGACTGGCCTATAGTAACTACAGTATGAGACTGGCCTATAGTAACTACAGTATGAGACTGGCCTATAGTAGCTACAGTATGTAGAGGCCTATAGTAACTACAGTATGAGACTGGCCTATAGTAGCTACAGTATGTAGAGGCCTGTAGTAGCTACAGTATGAGACTGGCCTATAGTAACTACAGTATGTAGAGGCCTATAGTAACTACAGTATGAGACTGGCCTATAGTAGCTACAGTATGTAGAGGCCTGTAGTAGCTACAGTATGAGACTGGCCTATAGTAACTACAGTATGAGACTGGCCTATAGTAACTACAGTATGAGACTGGCCTAGAGTAGCTACAGTATGTGACTGGCCAATAGTAGCTACTATAGAGGCCTATAGTAGCTACAGTATGAGACTGGCCTATAGTAGCTACAGTATGAGAATGGTCTACAGTAGCTACAGTATGTAGAGGCTTATATGAGCTAAAGTATGAGACTGGCCTATAGTAGCTACATTATGTAGAGGCCTAAAGTATCTACAGTATGAGACTGGCCTATAGTAGCTACAGTATGTAGAGGCCTATAGTATCTACAGTATGTGACTGGCCTATAGTAACTACAGTATGAGACTGGCCTATAGTAGCTACAGTATGTAGAGGCCTGTAGTAACTACAGTATGAGACTGGCCTATTGTAACTACAGTATGAGACTGGCCTATAGTAGCTACAGTATGTAGAGGCCTGTAGTAGCTACAGTATGCGACTGGCCTATAGTAGCTACAGTTTGAGACTGGCCTATAGTAGCTACAGTATGAGACTGGCCTGTAGTAGTTACAGTATGAGACTGGCCTATAGTAGTTACAGTATGAGACTGGCCTATAGTAGCTACAGTATGTAGAGCCCTATAGTAGCTACAGTATGAGACTGGCCTATAGTAGCTACAGTATGTGACTGGCCTATAGTAGCTACAGTATGAGACTGGCCTATAGTAGCTACAGTATGCGACTGGCCTATAGTAGTTACAGTATGAGACTGGCCTATAGTAGTTACAGTATGAGACTGGCCTATAGTAGCTACAGTATGTAGAGCCCTATAGTAGTTACAGTATGAGACTGGCCTATAGTAGTTACAGTATGAGACTGGCCTATAGTAGTTACAGAATGAGACTGGCCTATAGTAGCTACAGTATGTAGAGCCCTATAGTAGTTACAGTATGAGACTGGCCTATAGTAGCTACAGTATGAGACTGGCCTATAGTAGCTACAGTATGTAGAGGCCTGTAGTAGCTACAGTATGAGACTGGCCTATAGTAACTACAGTATGTAGAGGCCTATAGTAACTACAGTATGAGACTGGCCTATAGTAGCTACAGTATGTAGAGGCCTGTAGTAGCTACAGTATGAGACTGGCCTATAGTAACTACAGTATGAGACTGGCCTATAGTAACTACAGTATGAGACTGGCCTATAGTAGCTACAGTATGTAGAGGCCTATAGTAACTACAGTATGAGACTGGCCTATAGTAACTACAGTATGAGACTGGCCTATAGTAACTACAGTATGAGACTGGCCTATAGTAGCTACAGTATGTAGAGGCCTATAGTAACTACAGTATGAGACTGGCCTATAGTAGCTACAGTATGTAGAGGCCTATAGTAACTACAGTATAAGACTGGCCTATAGTAGCTACAGTATGTAGAGGCCTATAGTAACTACAGTATGAGACTGGCCTATAGTAACTACAGTATGAGACTGGCCTATAGTAGCTACAGTATGTAGAGGCCTGTAGTAACTACAGTATGAGACTGGCCTATTGTAACTACAGTATGAGACTGGCCTATAGTAGCTACAGTATGTAGAGGCCTGTAGTAGCTACAGTATGCGACTGGCCTATAGTAGCTACAGTTTGAGACTGGCCTATAGTAGCTACAGTATGAGACTGGCCTGTAGTAGTTACAGTATGAGACTGGCCTATAGTAGTTACAGTATGAGACTGGCCTATAGTAGCTACAGTATGTAGAGCCCTATAGTAGCTACAGTATGAGACTGGCCTATAGTAGCTACAGTATGTGACTGGCCTATAGTAGCTACAGTATGAGACTGGCCTATAGTAGCTACAGTATGCGACTGGCCTATAGTAGTTACAGTATGAGACTGGCCTATAGTAGTTACAGTATGAGACTGGCCTATAGTAGCTACAGTATGTAGAGCCCTATAGTAGTTACAGTATGAGACTGGCCTATAGTAGTTACAGTATGAGACTGGCCTATAGTAGTTACAGAATGAGACTGGCCTATAGTAGCTACAGTATGTAGAGCCCTATAGTAGCTACAGTATGAGACTGGCCTATAGTAGCTACAGTATGTGACTGGCCTATAGTAGCTACAGTATGAGACTGGCCTATAGTAGTTACAGTATGAGACTGGCCTATAGTAGTTACAGTATGAGACTGGCCTATAGTAGTTACAGTATGAGACTGGCCTATAGTAGCTACAGTATGTAGAGGCCTATGGTAGCTACAGTATGAGACTGGCCTATAGAAGCTACTGTATGTAGAGGCCTATAGTAACTACAGTATGAGACTGGCCTATAGTAGCTACAGTATTTGATCACATTACTTAGCATTTTTGTGTTCAAATGTTTTCACCATAGCCTTCAGGTCCATGTTGCTGGCCCACCGATTATTTCCAATCAGACTGTCTTTCCTGAGACATTGAATAACTTTGTGTTGTTTTGGGTCGCGCTGCTTTGCTTTATCTTGGCCAGGTCGCAGTTGTAAATGAGAACTTGTTCTCAACTGGACTATCTTTTTTTTTTTATGCAATACCAAGACATACCAGAGATAAGGGAGTGTTGATATTGCAACCACACAAGTCAAAAATCACAAACTGTTGTTGTTGTTGTTGTTTTTTGTTTAAGCCCTCAATAACTTTTGTCTGCTTAAAGTTTTCTTGATCATCTGTTTGCATCTGCCAATTTATTGGCTGTCCAGAATCCAGACGACTTGTCCCCATAACTTCCTATACAGACAGATCTCCTTACGTAACACATCGAGGCCTGCAATTAAGGATAATGAGAGGCTTAATTACGGATTCTGCCCAGTTTCCCTGATGTTGCTATGGCAATCAAGCTGTTTTTACCATCCCTGTATAAGGGCTCAGGGCCAGACCCAGATGCAGACACGGGAGGCAGATGGTTTGAGTCTTTGATATTTATTAGTTCCAAAAGGGGTAGGAAAGAGAATAGTCATGGACAGGCAAAAAGGAGAATAGTCATGGACAGGTCAAAGGTCAAAACCAGATCAGAGCCCAGGAGGAACAGAGAGGCAGGTAGACTGGTCAGACAGGCTCGAGGTCAAGGCAGGCTCGAGGTCAAGGCAGGCAGACTGGTCAGACAGGCTCGAGGTCAAGGCAGGTAGACTGGTCAGACAGGCTCGAGGTCAAGGCAGGTAGACTGGTCAGACAGGCTCGAGGTCAAGGCAGGTAGACTGGTCAGACAGGCTCGAGGTCAAGGCAGGCAGACTGGTCAGGCAGGCTCGAGGTCAAGGCAGGCAGACTGGTCAGACAGGCTCGAGGTCAAGGCAGGCAGACTGGTCAGACAGGCTCGAGGTCAAGGCAGGCAGACTGGTCAGACAGGCTCGAGGTCAAGGCAGGCAGACTGGTCAGACAGGCTCGAGGTCAAGGCAGGCAGACTGGTCAGGCAGGCTCGAGGTCAAGGCAGGCAGACTGGTCAGACAGGCTCGAGGTCAAGGCAGGCAGACTGGTCAGGCAGGCTCGAGGTCAAGGCAGGCAGACTGGTCAGACAGGCTCGAGGTCAAGGCAGGCAGACTGGTCAGGCAGGCTCGAGGTCAAGGCAGGCAGACTGGTCAGACAGGCTTGAGGTCAAGGCAGGCAGACTGGTCAGGCAGGCTCGAGGTCAAGGCAGGCAGACTGGTCAGACAGGCTCGAGGTCAAGGCAGGCAGACTGGTCAGACAGGCTCCAGGTCAAGGCAGGCAGACTGGTCAGGCAGGCTCGAGGTCAAGGCAGGCAGACTGGTCAGGCAGGCTCGAGGTCAAGGCAGGCAGACTGGTCAGACAGGCTTGAGGTCAAGGCAGGCAGACTGGTCAGGCAGGCTCGAGGTCAAGGCAGGTAGACTGGTCAGACAGGCTTGAGGTCAAGGCAGGCAGACTGGTCAGGCAGGATCGAGGTCAAGGCAGGCAGACTGGTCAGACAGGCTCGAGGTCAAGGCAGGCAGAATGGTCAGGCAGGCTCGAGGTCAAGGCAGGCAGACTGGTCAGGCAGGCTCGAGGTCAAGGCAGGCAGACTGGTCAGACAGGCTCGAGGTCAAGGCAGGCAGACTGGTCAGACAGGCTCGAGGTCAAGGCAGGCAGACTGGTCAGACAGGCTCGAGGTCAAGGCAGGCAGACTGGTCAGGCAGGCTCGAGGTCAAGGCAGGCAGAATGGTCAGGCAGGCTCGAGGTCAAGGCAGGCAGACTGGTCAGGCAGGCTCGAGGTCAAGGCAGGCAGACTGGTCAGACAGGCTCGAGGTCAAGGCAGGCAGACTGGTCAGACAGGCTCGAGGTCAAGGCAGGCAGACTGGTCAGGCAGGCTCGAGGTCAAGGCAGGCAAACTGGTTAGACAGGCTCGAGGTCAAGGCAGGCAGACTGGTCAGGCAGGCTCGAGGTCAAGACAGGCAGACTGGTCAGACAGGCTCGAGGTCAAGGCAGGCAGACTGGTCAGGCAGGCTCGAGGTCAAGGCAGGCAGACTGGTCAGGCAGGCTCGAGGTCAAGGCAGGCAGACTGGTCAGGCAGGCTCGAGGTCAAGGCAGGCAGACTGGTCAGGCAGGCTCGAGGTCAAGGCATGCAGAATGGTCAGGCAGGCTCGAGGTCAAGGCATGCAGAATGGTCAGGCAGGCTCGAGGTCAAGGCAGGCAGACTGGTCAGGCAGGCGGGTACAGAGTCCAGAAAACAGGTGTGAAAACCGGGAGGACGAGCAAAAGAGAGAATAGCAAAAGCACGGGGAAACACACTGGTTGACTTGAAACAGACAAGACGAACTGGCAACAGAGAGACAGGAAACGCAGGGATAAATACACTGGTACAGAGAGACAGGAAACACAGGGATAAATACACTGGTACAGAGAGACAGGAAACACAGGGATAAATACACTGGTACAGAGAGACAGGAAACACAGGGATAAATACACTGGCACAGAGAGACAGGAAACGCAGGGATAAATACACTGGTACAGAGAGACAGGAAACACAGGGATAAATACACTGGTACAGAGAGACAGGAAACACAGGGATAAATACACTGGTACAGAGAGACAGGAAACACAGGGATAAATACACTGGCACAGATAGACAGGAAACACAGGGATAAATACACTGGCACAAAGAGACAGGAAACACCGGGATAAATACACTGGTACAGAGAGACAGGAAACACAGGGATAAATACACTGGTACAGAGAGACAGGAAACACAGGGATAAATACACTGGCACAGAGAGACAGGAAACACAGGGATAAATACACTGGCACAGAGAGACAGGAAACACAGGGATAAATACACTGGCACAGAGAGACAGGAAACACAGGGATAAATACACTGGGACAGAGAGACAGGAAACACAGAGATAAATACACTGGTACAGAGAGACAGGAAACACAGGGATAAATACACTGGTACAGAGAGACAGGAAACACAGGGATAAATACACTGGCACAGCGAGACAGGAAACGCAGGGATAAATACACTGGTACAGAGAGACAGGAAATACAGGGATAAATACACTGGTACAGAGAGACAGGAAACGCAGGGATAAATACACTGGTACAGAGAGACAGGAAACACAGGGATAAATACACTGGCACAGAGAGACAGGAAACGCAGGGATAAATACACTGGTACAGAGAGACAGGAAACACAGGGATAAATACACTGGCACAGAGAGACAGGAAACACAGGGATAAATACACTGGTACAGAGAGACAGGAAACACAGGGATAAATACACTGGTACAGAGAGACAGGAAACACAGGGATAAATACACTGGCACAGAGAGACAGGAAACGCAGGGATAAATACACTGGTACAGAGAGACAGGAAACACAGGGATAAATACACTGGTACAGAGAGACAGGAAACACAGGGATAAATACACTGGCACAGAGAGACAGGAAACACAGGGATAAATACACTGGCACAGAGAGACAGGAAACACAGGGATAAATACACTGGCACAGAGAGACAGGAAACACAGGGATAAATACACTGGCACAAAGAGACAGGAAACACCGGGATAAATACACTGGTACAGAGAGACAGGAAATACAGGGATAAATACACTGGTACAGAGAGACAGGAAACACAGGAATAAATACACTGGCACAGAGAGACAGGAAACACAGGGATAAATACACTGGCACAGAGAGACAGGAAACACAGGGATAAATACACTGTTACAGAGAGACAGGAAACGCAGGGATAAATACACTGGTACAGAGAGACAGGAAACACAGGGATAAATACACTGGTACAGAGAGACAGGAAACACAGGGATAAATACACTGGTACAGAGAGACAGGAAACACAGGGATAAATACACTGGCACAGAGAGACAGGAAACGCAGGGATAAATACACTGGTATAGAGAGACAGGAAACACAGGGATAAATACACTGTTACAGAGAGACAGGAAACACAGGGATAAATACACTGGCACAGAGAGACAGGAAACACAGGGATAAATACACTGGCACAGAGAGACAGGAAACACAGGGATAAATACACTGGCACAGAGAGACAGGAAACACAGGGATAAATACACTGGCACAGAGAGACAGGAAACACAGGGATAAATACACTGGCACAGAGAGACAGGAAACACAGGGGTAAATACACTGGTACAGAGAGACAGGAAACACAGGGATAAATACACTGGCACAGAGAGACAGGAAACACAGGGATAAATACACTGGCACAGAGAGACAGGAAACACAGGGATAAATACACTGGCACAAAGAGACAGGAAACACCGGGATAAATACACTGGTACAGAGAGACAGGAAATACAGGGATAAATACACTGGTACAGAGAGACAGGAAACACAGGAATAAATACACTGGCACAGAGAGACAGGAAACACAGGGATAAATACACTGGCACAGAGAGACAGGAAACACAGGGATAAATACACTGATACAGAGAGACAGGAAACGCAGGGATAAATACACTGGCACAGAGAGACAGGAAACACAGGGATAAATACACTGGCACAGAGAGACAGGAAACACAGGGATAAATACACTGGCACAGAGAGACAGGAAACACAGGGATAAATACACTGGCACAGAGAGACAGGAAACACAGGGATAAATACACTGGTACAGAGAGACAGGAAACACAGGGATAAATACACTGGTACAGAGAGACAGGAAACACAGGGATAAATACACTGGCACAGAGAGACAGGAAACACAGGGATAAATACACTGGTACAGAGAGACAGGAAACACAGGGATAAATACACTGGTACAGAGAGACAGGAAACACAGGGATAAATACACTGGCACAGAGAGACAGGAAACACAGGGATAAATACACTGGTACAGAGAGACAGGAAACACAGGGATAAATACACTGGCACAGAGAGACAGGAAACACAGGGTACTCTGTACAGGGATAAATACACTGGCACAGAGAGACAGGAAACACAGGGATAAATACACTGGTACAGAGAGACAGGAAACACAGGGATAAATACACTGGCACAGAGAGACAGGAAACACAGGGTACTCTGTACAGGGATAAATACACTGGCACAGAGAGACAGGAAACACAGGGATAAATACACTGGCACAGAGAGACAGGAAACACAGGGATAAATACACTGGTACAGAGAGACAGGAAACACAGGGATAAATACACCGGCACAGAGAGACAGGAAACACAGGGATAAATACACTGGTACAGAGAGACAGGAAACACAGGGATAAATACACTGGCACAGAGAGACAGGAAACACAGGGATAAATACACTGGCACAGAGAGACAGGAAACACAGGGATAAATACACTGGGGGAAATAAGCAATGAAAGAAGCTATGAACACCTGAGTAAGCTTCATTCATTGTACTGGTGCAATGTCTTGATCACTGCATTTTTTCACTGATATCTCCTTATACTTTCAATCAGTTACATTTGTTCTTTTTTAAGGTCTGAGGCACTTATTCACTCACATTCCTTATTCCCCCTGTCCAGATTGTCCCTGGTCCCCTGTCCAGACTGTCCCCTGTTCAGACTGTCCCCTGTCTGGACTGTCCCCTGCCGAGACTGTCCCTGGACCCCTGTCCAGACTGTCCCCTGTCCAGACTGTCCCCTGTCCAGACTGTCCCCTGTCCAGACTGTCCCCTGTTCAGACTGTCCCCTGTCTGGACTGTCCCCTGCCGAGACTGTCCCTGGACCCCTGTCCAGACTGTCCCCTGTCCAGACTGTCCCCTGTCCAGACTGTCCCCTGCCGAGACTGTCCCTGGTCCCCTGTCCAGACTGTCGTCCGTACAGACTGTCCCCTGTCCAGACTGTCCCCTGTGCCCTGTCCAGACTGTCCCCCTGTCTCCTGTCCAGACTGTCTCCTATCCCTTGTCCAGACTGTCCCCTGTCCAGACTGTCCCCTGTCCAGACTTCCCTAAATCTCAGACCATGGTTATGGCCCTGATTAAAGGTGGTGTTTTTTCTCCAATTTATGCTTTGGCCACAAATACGAGTATAGGATTATAGCAGGTTATAGCAGGTTATAGCAGGTTATCACATCATAGCAGGTTATCACATTATAGCAGGATATCACATTATAGAAGGTTATCACATTATAACAGGTTATCACAGTATATCAGGTTATCGCATCATATCAGGTTATCACATTATATCAGGTTATCACAGCATAGCAGGTTATCGCAGTATAGCAGGTTATCACACTATAGCAGGTTATCACAGTATAGCAGGTTCTCACAGTATAGCAGGTTATCATATTCTATCAGGTTATCACATTATAGCAGGTTATCACAGTATAGCAGGTAATAGCAGGTTATTAAAGTATAGCAGGTTATCACAGTATAGCAGGTTATTACATTATAGCAGGTTATCACATTATAGCAGGTTATCACAGTATAGCAGGTTATAGCAAGTTATTACAGTATAGCAGGTTATAGCAGTTTATAACAGTATAGCAGGTTATAGCAGGTTGTCACAGTACAGCTGGTTATAGCAAGTTATTACAGTATAGCAGGTTATAGCAGGTTATTACAGTATAGCAGGTTATAGCAGGTTATAACAGTATAGCAGGTTATCACAGTATAGCAGGTTATCACAGTATAGCAGGTTATCACAGTATAGCAGGTTATCACAGTATAGCAGGTTATCACAGTATAGCAGGTTATCACAGTATAGCGGGTTATCGCATTATAGCAGGTTATCACATTATAGCAGGTTATATCAGGATATCACATTATATCAGGTTATTACATTATAGCAGGTTATCACAGTATAGCAGGTTATCACAGTATAGCAGGTTATCACAGTATAGCAGGTTATGGCAGGTTATGGCAGGTTATCACAGTATAGCAGGTTATCACAGTATAGCAGGTTATCACATTGTAGCAGGTTATCACAGTATAGCAGGTTATCACAGTATAGCAGGTTATGGCAGGTTATGGCAGGTTATCACAGTATAGCAGGTTATCACATTATAGCAGGTTATCACAGTATAGCAGGTTATAGCAGTTTATAACAGTACAGCAGGTTATAGCAGGTTGTCACAGTACAGCAGGTTATAGCAAGTTATTACAGTATAGCAGGCTATAGCAGGTTATTACAGTATAGCAGGTTATAGCAGGTTATAACAGTATAGCAGGTTATCACAGTATAGCAGGTTATCACATTATAGAAGGTTATCACATTATAACAGGTTATCGCAGCATAGCAGGTTATCACAGTATAGCAGGTTATCAAATTATATCAGGATATCACATTATATCAGGTTATCACATTATAGCAGGTTATCAAATTATAGCAGGTTATCAAATTATAGCAGGTTATCACAGTATATCAGGTTATAGCAGGTTATTACAGTATAGCAGGTTATAGCAGGTTATTACAGTATAGCAGGTTATCACAGTATATCAGGTTATAGCAGTTTATAACAGTATAGCAGGTTATAGCAGGTTGTCACAGTACAGCAGGTTATAGCAAGTTATTACAGTATAGCAGGTTATATCAGGTTATTACAGTATAGCAGGTTATCATATTCTATCAGGTTATCACATTATAGCAGGTTATCACAGTATAGCAGGTTATAGCAGGTTATTACAGTATAGCAGGTTATCACAGTATAGCAGGTTATCATTATAGCAGGTTATATCAGGTTATCACATATATCAGGTTATCACATTATAGCAGGTTATCACATTATAGCAGGTTATCACAGTATAGCAGGTTATCACATTATAGCAGGTTATCACAGCATAGCAGGTTATGGCAGGTTATCACATTATCGCAGGTTATCATAGTATAGCAGGTTATCACATTATAGCAGGTTATCATAGTATAGCAGGTTATCGCAGTATAGCAGGTTATCGCATTATCGCAGGTTATCACAGTATAGCAGGTTATCACATCACAGCAGGTTATCACAGTATATCAGGTTATCATATTATAGAATGTTATCACATTATAGCAGGTTATCAAATTATAGCAGCTTATCACACTATAGCAGGTTATCACACTATAGTAGGTTATCACACTATAGTAGGTTATCACACTATAGTAGGTTAACACACTATAGTAGGTTATCACACTATAGTAGGTTATCACACTATAGTAGGTTAACACACTATAGTAGGTTATCACACTATAGTAGGTTATCACACTATAGTAGGTTATCACACTATAGCAGGTTATCACACTATAGTAGGTTATCACACTATAGTAGGTTATCACACTATAGTAGGTTATCACACTATAGTAGGTTAACACACTATACAAAGTGAACTAACTAACCCTTTAGGTGAACTAACTAGCCCTTTAGGTGAACTAACTAGCCCTTTAGGTGAACTAACTAGTCCTTTAGGTGAACTAACTAGCCCTTTAGTAAAGTGAACTAACTAGTCCTTTAGGTGAACTAACTAGCCCTTTAATAAACTGAACTAACTAGCCCTTTAATGTTAATCTCTCATGGACAGACGGACGTAACGAGAAGCTGATGCAGAGTTCTGGGTTTCTGAGATTAATGCAATACAACTGTATTCCATATGTGTTGTTGTACTAGAAGTGTTTACTCTTCCGCAAGAGACAATATACACTTGTAAGGCATCATGTCTTCTGGTACATAAGTAAACTGGCTGTATTGCTGTTAACATTACCAGCTCATCAGTCACATGTTTCGTGAAGGCTACATGAAAATGATTATAATTAAAGCCTATATTATAATGAGGTTCGGCTACTGTATGTCTTTTTTTTGCATCTAGTCCGTGAAGTGTTTTCTCATTGTTTCTCCCTGTTTCGTTCACATTAGAAAAGTTAGTTTTTTTTCTCTGTCACTCGTCGTATATAATCCCATACCATGCTACTACTGATCAGGAGTCCCTGTACATCCTCAGGGATGCAGAGACATCAATGAACAGCAGAATATCCCCAGGCTACTCTTTAGAAACCAGGAGTGTGTGTGTGTGTGTGTGTGTGTGTGTGTGTGTGTGTGTGTGTGTGTGTGTGTGTGTGTGTGTGTGTGTGTGTGTGAGGGGAGGGAGGGAGGGGAGGGAGGGAAGGGGAGGGAGCGAGAGAGAGATAGACAGACAGACAGAGTATCACAAACACAAACAGAGCCCCAGGACAGCAGAACATACAAACCCAACCAAATTATGAGTAAGCAAAAAGATAACTATTTGACACTCTGGAAAGAATCAACCAAAAAACAAAGCAAACTAGAACGCTATCTGACCCTAATCAGAGAGTACAAAGTGGCAGAATACCTGTCCACTGTGACTGACCCAAACTTAAGGAAAGCTTTGACTATGTACAGACTCACTGAGCATAGCCTTGCTATTGAGAAAGGCCACCGTAGACAGACCTGGCTCTCAAGAGAAGACAGGATATGTGCACACTGTCCACAAAATGAGGTGGAAACAGCTACACTTCCTAACCTCCTGCCCAAATGTAAGACCATATTAGAGACACATATTTCCCACAGATCACACAAATACCACAATGTGCAGTCACTGCAGCAACGTTTGTGGCCCATTGCCAAGAGAAAAGGGCAACTGGAGGAACACAAACAACATAGTAAACACCACCAATATATTGATCTGTTTATGTATCTTCCCATAATGTTACTACTACAGCTATTTGCACATTGCACTATACATAGCTGATAATAAAACACTTTAAATATCTTTATCTATTTAAAACCTTTTGAATGCAATGTTTAAAATCTTTGTTGATGTTAAATTTGTTTATTTCGCTTTTGTTTGTTGTTTATTTCAATTGCTAGGGCGATGTAAATGTGTTTTCCTGTGCCAATAACACCCCTTTCATTTGAATTGAGTATCCTGGAGAGAGGAAGAGAGATGGAGAGAGAGCGAGAGGGAGATGCCTGCCTGCCTCAGCTCCTGTTGTTCTGCTGATGAGAGCTGTGTCCCCAGCCATCTGCTTCCAGCCCGCTGTGGGGATAGCTACCTGTCAGCCTCAATGTGCTCACTGAGCAGAAAGGGAGACATTTCTGCGGCAGAACACAAGTCCCTCTCTCTTTCTCCTTCTCTCCCTCCGTCTCTCTCTCTCCCCTTCCCGCTTTCCCTCCCTCCATTCCTCCATCTCTCTTTCTGTCCCTCTCTCGTTCCCTCTCTCCTTCTCTCCAACCCCCCCCCTTCTCCCCCTGCCCCCTTGTGCCCTGTAAACTGAACATGGCGGCTGCAGATAAGACCAACGGCTGGGCCGGTCGACAGACAGACGCAGAGCGACACGAGGAGGGGCCGTTCTGGCATTAGGCATCAGGCTAGACACCTTGCCTTGGCTAAACTCCACGAGAGGACCCAGTACAGCTGCCGATGTGCCGTGCCTTCACTCTGAGCTACAGTTGGCCTGTGAAAGCTCTGCAGACTGACCACAGACAGGCTTCAGTGGAACCACCTCTGCAGTATGAACACAAGCAGGCATCCTTGGAATTGCCTAAACAAAACTCATTATTAACAGGTAGACTAACATCTCTCCCTACACAACAGGTATCACCTGTACTGTCCCTGCTAGACTGATAACTCTCCCTACACAACAGGTATCACCTGGACTCTCCCTGCTAGACTGATAACTCTCCCTACACAACAGGTATCACCTGGACTCTCCCTGCTAGACTGAAATCTCTCCCTACACAACAGGTATCACCTGGACTCTCCCTGCTAGACTGATATCTCTCCCTACACAACAGGTATCACCTGGACTCTCCCTGCTAGACTGATATCTCTCCCCACACAACAGGTATCACCTGGACTCTCCCTGCTAGACTGATATCTCTCCCTACACAACAGGTATCACCTGTACTGTCCCTGCTAGACTGATATCTCTCCCTACACAACAGGTATCACCTGGACTCTCCCTGCTAGACTGATATCTCTCCCTACACAACAGGTATCACCTGGACTCTCCCTGCTAGACTGATATCTCTCCCCACACAACAGGTATCACCTGGACTCTCCCTGCTAGACTGATATCTTTCCCTACACAACAGGTATCACCTGTACTGTCCCTGCTAGACTGATATCTCTCCCTACACAACAGGTATCACCTGTACTGTCCCTGCTAGACTGATATCTCTCCCTACACAACAGGTATCACCTGGACTCTCCCTGCTAGACTGATATCTCTCCCCACACAACAGGTATCACCTGGACTCTCCCTGCTAGACTGATATCTCTCCCTACACAACAGGTATCACCTGGACTCTCCCTGCTAGACTGATATCTCTCCCTACACAACAGGTATCACCTGGACTCTCCCTGCTAGACTGATATCTCTCCCTACACAACAGGTATCACCTGTACTGTCCCTGCTAGACTGATATCTCTCCCTACACAACAGGTATCACCTGTACTGTCCCTGCTAGACTGATATCTCTCCCTACACAACAGGTATCACCTGGACTCTCCCTGCTAGACTGATATCTCTCCCTACACAACAGGTATCACCTGTACTCTCCCTGCTAGACTGATATCTCTCCCTACACAACAGGTATCACCTGTACTGTCCCTGCTAGACTGATAACTCTCCCTACACAACAGGTATCACCTGGACTCTCCCTGCTAGACTGATATCTCTCCCTACACAACAGGTATCACCTGGACTCTCCCTGCTAGACTGATATCTCTCCCCACACAACAGGTATCACCTGGACTCTCCCTGCTAGACTGATATCTCTCCCTACACAACAGGTATCACATGTACTGTCCCTGCTAGACTGATATCTCTCCCTACACAACAGGTATCACCTGGACTCTCCCTGCTAGACTGATATCTCTCCCTACACAACAGGTATCACCTATACTGTCCCTGCTAGACTGATATCTCTCCCTACACAACAGGTATCACCTGGACTCTCCCTGCTAGACTGAGATCTCTCCCCACACAACAGGTATCACCTGGACTCTCCCTGCTAGACTGATATCTCTCCCTACACAACAGGTATCACCTGTACTGTCCCTGCTAGACTGATATCTCTCCCTACACAACAGGTATCACCTGGACTCTCCCTGCTAGACTGATATCTCTCCCTACACAACAGGTATCACCTGGACTGTCCCTGCTAGACTGATAACTCTCCCCACACAACAGGTATCACCTGTACTCTCCCTGCTAGACTGATATCTCTCCCCACACAACAGGTATCACCTGTACTCTCCCTGCTATACTGATAACTCTCCCCACACAACAGGGGAGGAAGTAACAAGTTGCTTATGTTGTTGTTGTTTTAATCTCACAAGAAATATATACATTCAGTAAAAAAATAAATGTAATCTCAGTGTTAACTGCGTTTATTTAAGGCAAACTGAACATGTGTAAATATTTGTATGAACACAACCAGATTCAACAACTGAGACATAAACTGAACAAGTTCCACGGATATGTGACTAACAGAAATGTAAAATTGTGTCCCAGAACAAAGGGGGGGGGTCCAAAATCAAAAGTAACAGTCAGTATCTGGTGTGGCCACCAGCTGCATTAAGTACTGCAGTGCATCTCCTCCTCATGGACTGCACCAGGTTTGCCACTTCTTGCTGTGAGATGTAACATCTCCCACTCTTTCACCAAGGCACCTGCAAGTTCCCGGACATTTCTGGGGGGAATGGCCCTAGCCCTCACCCTCCAATACAACAGGTCCCAGACATTTCTGGGGGGAATGGCCCTAGCCCTCACCCTCCGATCCAACAGGTCCCAGACATTTCTGGGGGGAATGGCCCTAGCCCTCACCCTCCGATCCAACAGGTCCCAAATGTGCTAAATGGGATTGAAATCTGGGCTCTTCGCTGGCTATGGCAGAACACTGACATTCCTGTCTTGCAGGAAATCACGCACAGAATGAGCAGTATGGCTGGTGACATTGCCATGCTTGGAGGGTCATGTCAGGATGAGCCTGCAGGAAGGGAACCACATGAGTGAGGAGGATGTCTTCGCCTTATTGCACAGCGTTGAGATTGCCTGCAATGACAACAAGCTCAGTCCGATGATGCTGTGACACACCGCCCCAGACCATGATGGACCCTCCACCTCCAAATCGATCCCGCTTCAGAGTACAGGCCTCGGTGTAACGCTCATTCCTTCGACGATAAACGTGAATCCGACCATCACCCCTGGTGAGACAAAACCGCTACTTGTCAGTGAAATGCAGTTTTTGCCAGTCCTGTCTGGTCCAGCGACGGTGGGTTTGTGCCCATAGGCGACATTGTTTCCGGTGATGTCTGGCGAGGATCTGCCTTACAACAGGCCTACAAGCCCTTAGTCCAGCCTCTCTCAGCCTATTGCGGACAGTCTGAGCACTGATGGAGGGATAGTGCGTTCCCTGCTGTAACTCAGGCAGTTGTTGTTGCCATCCTGTACCTGTCCTGCAGGTGTGATGTTTGGATGTAGCGATCCTGTGCAGGTGTTGTTACACGTGGTCTGCCACTGCGAGGACGATCAGCTGTCCGTCTTATCTCCCTGTAGCGCTGTCTTAGGCATCTCACAGTACGGACATTGCAATTTATTTCCCTGGCCACATCTGCAGTCCTCATGCCTCCTTGCAGCATGCCTAAGGCACGTTCACGCAGATGAGCAGGGACCCTGGGCATCTTTCTTTGGTGTTTTTTCGAGTCAGTAGAAAGGCCTCTTTAGTGTCCTAAGTTTTCATAACTGTGACCTTAATTGCCTACCGTCTGTAAGCTGTTAGTGTCTTAACGACCGTGCCACAGGTGCATGTTCATTAATTGTTTATGGTTCATTGAACATGCATGGGAAACAGTGTTTAAACCCTTTACAATGAAGATCTGTGAAGTTATTTGGATTTTTACGAATTATCTTTGAAAGACAGGGTCCTGAAAAGGGGACGTTTTTTGTTGTTGCTGCATTTACCTACCTGTTCTGCTGTAGACCTACCTGTTCTGATGTAGATCTACCTGTTCTGAAGTAGACCTACCTGTTCTGCTGTAGACCTACCTGTTCTGCTGTAGACCTACCTGTTCTGAAGTAGACCTACCTGTTCTGCTGTAGACCTACCTGTTCTGCTGTAGACCTACCTGTTCTGAAGTAGACCTACCTGTTCTGCTGTAGACCTACCTGTAGACCTACCTGTTCTGATGTAGATCTACCTGTTCTGAAGTAGACCTACCTGTTCTGCTGTAGACCTACCTGTTCTGAAGTAGACCTACCTGTTCTGCTGTAGACCTACCTGTAGACCTACCTGTTCTGCTGTAGACGCACCTGTTCTGCTGTAGACGTACCTGTTCTGCTGTAGACCTACCTGTTCTGCTGTAGAAATACCTGTTCTGCTGTAGACCTACCTGTTCTGATGTAGACCTACCTGTTCTGCTGTAGAAGTACCTGTTCTGCTTTAGACCTACCTGTTCTGATGTAGACCTACCTGTTCTGCTGTAGTCCTACCTGTTCTGCTGTAGACCTACCTGTTCTGCTGTAGACCTACCTGTTCTGCTGTAGACCTACCTGTTCTGCTGTAGACCTACCTGTAGACCTACCTGTTCTGATGTAGATCTACCTGTTCTGAAGTAGACCTACCTGTTCTGCTGTAGACCTACCTGTTCTGAAGTAGACCTACCTGTTCTGCTGTAGACCTACCTGTAGACCTACCTGTTCTGCTGTAGACGTACCTGTTCTGCTGTAGACGTACCTGTTCTGCTGTAGAAATACCTGTTCTGCTGTAGACGTACCTGTTCTGATGTAGACCTACCTGTTCTGATGTAGACCTACCTGTTCTGATGTAGACCTACCTGTTCTGATGTAGACCTACCTGTTCTGCTGTAAACCTACCTGTTCTGATGTAGACCTACCTGTTCTGATGTAGACCTACCTGTTCTGCTGTAAACCTACCTGTTCTGATGTAGACCTACCTGTTCTGATGTAGACCTACCTGTTCTGATGTAGACCTACCTGTTCTGATGTAGACCTACCTGCCGTTTGGTGATAGTGATCTAAACACTGGTAACTGAACAGCAAACAATTTACTCTCTGTTATCCTGCCAAATATCATGTTATCCTGTCATATATCATGTTATCCCGTCATATATCATGTTATCCTGTTATATATCATGTTATCCTGCCATATATCATGTTATCCTGTCATATATCATGTTATCCTGCCATATATCATGTTATCCTGTCATATATCATGTTATCCTGTTATATATCATGTTATCCTGTCATATATCATGTTATCCTGTCATATATCATGTTATCCTGCCATATATCATGTTATCCTGTCATATATCATGTTATCCTGTCATATATCATGTTATCCTGCCATATATCATGTTATCCTGCCATATATCATGTTATCCTGTCATATATCATGTTATCCTGCCATATATCATGTTATCCTGTCATATATCATGTTAACCTGTCATATATCATGTTATCCTGTCATATATCATGTTATCCTGTCATATATCATGTTATCCTGTCATATATCATGTTATCCTGTTATATATCATGTTATCCTGTCATATATCATGTTATCCTGTTATATATCATGTTATCCTGTCATATATCATGTTATCCTGTTATATATCATGTTATCCTGTCATATATCATGTTATCCTGTCATATATCATGTTATCCTGTCATATATCATGTTATCCTGTCATATATCATGTTATCCTGTCATATATCATGTTATCCTGTCATATATCATGTTATCCTGTCATATATCGTGTTATCCTGTCATATATCGTGTTATCCTGTCATATACCGTGTTATCCTGCCATATATCATGTTATCCTGTCATATATCATGTTATCCTGCCATATATCATGTTATCCTGTTATATATCATGTTATCCTGTCATATATCATGTTATCCTGTCATATATCATGTTATCCTGTCATATATCATGTTATCCTGCCATATATCATGTTATCCTGTTATATATCATGTTATCCTGCCATATATCATGTTATCCTGTCATATATCATGTTATCCTGCCATATATCATGTTACCCTACATGTTATCCTGCCATATATCATGTTATCCTGTTATATATCATGTTATCCTGCCAAATATCATGTTATCCTGCCATATATCATGTTATCCTGTCATATATCATGTTACCCTACATGTTATCCTGCCAAATATCATGTTATCCTGCCATATATCATGTTATCCTGCCATATATCATGTTACCCTACATGTTATCCTGCCAAATATCATGTTATCCTGCCATATATCATGTTATCCTGTCATATATCATGTTATCCTGTCATATATCATGTTATCCTGTCATATATCATGTTATCCTGTCATATATCATGTTACCCTACATGTTATCCTGTCATATATCATGTTATCCTGTCATATATCATGTTATCCTGTCATATATCATGTTATCCTGTCATATATCATGTTATCCTGCCATATATCATGTTATCCTGTCATATATCATGTTATCCTGTTATATATCATGTTATCCTGCCATATATCATGTTATCCTGCCATATATCATGTTACCCTACATGTTATCCTGCCAAATATCATGTTATCCTGCCATATATCATGTTATCCTGCCAAATATCATGTTATCCTGCCATATATCATGTTATCCTGTCATATATCATGTTACCCTACATGTTATCCTGCCAAATATCATGTTATCCTGCCATATATCATGTTATCCTGCCATATATCATGTTACCCTACATGTTATCCTGCCAAATATCATGTTATCCTGCCATATATCATGTTATCCTGTTATATATCATGTTATCCTGTCATATATCATGTTATCCTGTCATATATCATGTTATCCTGTTATATATCATGTTATCCTGTCATATATCATGTTATCCTGTCATATATCATGTTATCCTGTTATATATCATGTTATCCTGTCATATATCATGTTATCCTGCCATATATCATGTTATCCTGTCATATATCATGTTACCCTGCCATATATCATGTTATCCTGTCATATATCATGTTATCCTGTCATATATCATGTTATCCTGCCATATATCATGTTATCCTGTCATATATCATGTTATCCTGTCATATATCATGTTATCCTGTCATATATCATGTTATCCTGTCATATACCATGTTAACCTGCCATATATCATGTTATCCTGTCATATATCATGTTATCCTGTCATATATCATGTTATCCTGTCATATATCATGTTATCCTGTCATATATCATGTTATCCTGCCATATATCATGTTATCCTGTCATATATCATGTTATCCTGTCATATATCATGTTAACCTGCCATATATCATGTTATCCTGTTATATATCATGTTATCCTGCATGTTATCCTGCCATATATCATGTTATCCTGCCATATATCATGTTATCCTGCCATATATCATGTTATCCTGCCATATATCATGTTATCCTGTCATATATCATGTTATCCTGTCATATATCATGTTATCCTGTCATATATCATGTTATCCTGCCATATATCATGTTATCCTGTTATATATCATGTTATCCTGCCATATATCATGTTATCCTGTCATATATCATGTTACCCTACATGTTATCCTGCCAAATATCATGTTATCCTGCCATATATCATGTTATCCTGCCAAATATCATGTTATCCTGCCATATATCATGTTATCCTGTCATATATCATGTTACCCTACATGTTATCCTGCCAAATATCATGTTATCCTGCCATATATCATGTTATCCTGCCATATATCATGTTACCCTACATGTTATCCTGCCAAATATCATGTTATCCTGCCATATATCATGTTATCCTGTCATATATCATGTTATCCTGTCATATATCATGTTATCCTGTCATATATCATGTTACCCTACATGTTATCCTGTCATATATCATGTTATCCTGCCATATATCATGTTATCCTGCCAAATATCATGTTATCCTGCCATATATCATGTTATCCTGCCATATATCATGTTACCCTACATGTTATCCTGCCAAATATCATGTTATCCTGCCATATATCATGTTATCCTGTCATATATCATGTTATCCTGTCATATATCATGTTATCCTGTCATATATCATGTTACCCTACATGTTATCCTGTCATATATCATGTTATCCTGCCATATATCATGTTATCCTGCCAAATATCATGTTATCCTGCCATATATCATGTTATCCTGTCATATATCATGTTATCCTGCCAAATATCATGTTAACCTGCCATATATCATGTTATCCTGCCATATATCATGTTACCCTACATGTTATCCTGCCATATATCATGTTATCCTGTCATATATCATGTTATCCTGTTATATATCATGTTATCCTGCCATATATCATGTTATCCTGTCATATATCATGTTATCCTGTCATATATCATGTTACCCTACATGTTATCCTGCCATATATCATGTTATCCTGTCATATATCATGTTATCCTGTCATATATCATGTTATCCTGCCATATATCATGTTATCCTGTTATATATCATGTTATCCTGTTATATATCATGTTATCCTGTCATATATCATGTTATCCTGTCATATATCATGTTATCCTGTCATATATCATGTTATCCTGTCATATATCATGTTATCCTGTCATATATCATGTTATCCTGCCATATATCATGTTATCCTGTCATATATCATGTTATCCTGTCATATATCATGTTAACCTGCCATATATCATGTTATCCTGTTATATATCATGTTATCCTGCATGTTATCCTGCCATATATCATGTTATCCTGCCATATATCATGTTATCCTGCCATATATCATGTTATCCTGCCATATATCATGTTATCCTGTCATATACCATGTTATCCTGTCATATACCATGTTATCCTGTTATATATCATGTTATCCTGTCATATATCATGTTATCCTGCCATATATCATGTTATCCTGTCATATACCATGTTATCCTGTCATATACCATGTTATCCTGTTATATATCATGTTATCCTTTTATATATCATGTTATCCTGCCATATATCATGTTATCCTGCATGTTATCCTGCCATATATCATGTTATCCTGCCATATATCATGTTATCCTGTCATATATCATGTTATCCTGCCATATATCATGTTATCCTGTCATATATCATGTTATCCTGTCATATATCATGTTATCCTGTCATATATCATGTTATCCTGTCAGATATCATGTTATCCTGTCATATATCATGTTATCCTGTCATATATCATGTTATCCTGCCATATATCATGTTATCCTGTTATATATCATGTTATCCTGCCATATATCATGTTATCCTGTTATATATCATGTTATCCTGCCATATATCATGTTATCCTGTTATATATCATGTTATCCTGCCATATATCATGTTATCCTGTCATATATCATGTTACCCTACATGTTATCCTGCCAAATATCATGTTATCCTGCCATATATCATGTTATCCTGCCAAATATAATGTTATCCTGCCATATATCATGTTATCCTGTCATATATCATGTTACCCTACATGTTATCCTGCCAAATATCATGTTATCCTGCCATATATCATGTTATCCTGCCATATATCATGTTACCCTACATGTTATCCTGCCAAATATCATGTTATCCTGCCATATATCATGTTATCCTGTCATATATCATGTTATCCTGTCATATATCATGTTATCCTGTCATATATCATGTTACCCTACATGTTATCCTGTCATATATCATGTTATCCTGCCATATATCATGTTATCCTGCCAAATATCATGTTATCCTGCCATATATCATGTTATCCTGTCATATATCATGTTATCCTGCCAAATATCATGTTAACCTGCCATATATCATGTTATCCTGCCATATATCATGTTACCCTACATGTTATCCTGCCATATATCATGTTATCCTGTCATATATCATGTTATCCTGTTATATATCATGTTATCCTGCCATATATCATGTTATCCTGTCATATATCATGTTATCCTGTCATATATCATGTTACCCTACATGTTATCCTGCCATATATCATGTTATCCTGTCATATATCATGTTATCCTGTCATATATCATGTTATCCTGCCATATATCATGTTATCCTGTTATATATCATGTTATCCTGTTATATATCATGTTATCCTGTCATATATCATGTTATCCTGTCATATATCATGTTATCCTGTCATATATCATGTTATCCTGTCATATATCATGTTATCCTGTCATATATCATGTTATCCTGTCATATATCATGTTATCCTGTCATATATCATGTTATCCTGCCATATATCATGTTATCCTGTCATATACCATGTTATCCTGCCATATATCATGTTATCCTGCCATATATCATGTTATCCTGTTATATATCAAGTTATCCTGTCATATATCATGTTATCCTGCCATATATCATGTTATCCTGCATGTTATCCTGCCATATATCATGTTATCCTGTTATATATCATGTTATCCTGCCATATATCATGGTATCCTGTCATATATCATGTTATCCTGCCATATATCATGTTATCCTGTTATATATCATGTTATCCTGTCATATATCATGTTATCCTGCCATATATCATGTTATCCTGTTATATATCATGTTATCCTGCCATATATCATGTTATCCTGTCATATATCATGTTACCCTACATGTTATCCTGCCAAATATCATGTTATCCTGCCATATATCATGTTATCCTGCCATATATCATGTTACCCTACATGTTATCCTGCCAAATATCATGTTATCCTGCCATATATCATGTTATCCTGTCATATATCATGTTATCCTGTCATATATCATGTTATCCTGTCATATATCATGTTACCCTACATGTTATCCTGTCATATATCATGTTATCCTGTCATATATCATGTTATCCTGCCATATATCATGTTATCCTGTCATATATCATGTTATCCTGCCAAATATCATGTTATCCTGCCATATATCATGTTATCCTGCCATATATCATGTTACCCTACATGTTATCCTGCCAAATATCATGTTATCCTGCCATATATCATGTTATCCTGTTATATATCATGTTATCCTGTCATATATCATGTTATCCTGTTATATATCATGTTATCCTGTTATATATCATGTTACCCTACATGTTATCCTGTCATATATCATGTTATCCTGTCATATATCATGTTATCCTGCCATATATCATGTTATCCTGTCATATATCATGTTATCCTGCCAAATATCATGTTATCCTGCCATATATCATGTTATCCTGTCATATATCATGTTACCCTACATGTTATCCTGCCAAATATCATGTTATCCTGCCATATATCATGTTATCCTGTTATATATCATGTTATCCTGCATGTTATCCTGCCATATATCATGTTATCCTGCCATATATCATGTTATCCTGCCATATATCATGTTATCCTGCCATATATCATGTTATCCTGTCATATACCATGTTATCCTGTCATATACCATGTTATCCTGTTATATATCATGTTATCCTGTCATATATCATGTTATCCTGCCATATATCATGTTATCCTGTCATATACCATGTTATCCTGTCATATACCATGTTATCCTGTTATATATCATGTTATCCTTTATATATCATGTTATCCTGTCATATACCATGTTATCCTGTCATATACCATGTTATCCTGTTATATATCATGTTATCCTGTCATATATCATGTTATCCTGTCATATATCATGTTATCCTGTCATATAACATTTTATCCTGCCATATATCATGTTATCCTGTCATATATCATGTTATCCTGTCATATATCATGTTATCCTGTCATATATCATGTTATCCTGTCATATATCATGTTATCCTGCCATATATCATGTTATCCTGCATGTTATCCTGCCATATATCATGTTATCCTGCCATATATCATGTTATCCTGTCATATATCATGTTATCCTGCCATATATCATGTTATCCTGTCATATATCATGTTATCCTGTCATATATCATGTTATCCTGTCATATATCATGTTATCCTGTCAGATATCATGTTATCCTGTCATATATCATGTTATCCTGTCATATATCATGTTATCCTGCCATATATCATGTTATCCTGTTATATATCATGTTATCCTGCCATATATCATGTTATCCTGTTATATATCATGTTATCCTGCCATATATCATGTTATCCTGTTATATATCATGTTATCCTGCCATATATCATGTTATCCTGTCATATATCATGTTACCCTCATGTTATCCTGCCAAATATCATGTTATCCTGCCATATATCATGTTATCCTGCCAAATATAATGTTATCCTGCCATATATCATGTTATCCTGTCATATATCATGTTACCCTACATGTTATCCTGCCAAATATCATGTTATCCTGCCATATATCATGTTATCCTGCCATATATCATGTTACCCTACATGTTATCCTGCCAAATATCATGTTATCCTGCCATATATCATGTTATCCTGTCATATATCATGTTATCCTGTCATATATCATGTTATCCTGTCATATATCATGTTACCCTACATGTTATCCTGTCATATATCATGTTATCCTGCCATATATCATGTTATCCTGCCAAATATCATGTTATCCTGCCATATATCATGTTATCCTGTCATATATCATGTTATCCTGCCAAATATCATGTTAACCTGCCATATATCATGTTATCCTGCCATATATCATGTTACCCTACATGTTATCCTGCCATATATCATGTTATCCTGTCATATATCATGTTATCCTGTTATATATCATGTTATCCTGCCATATATCATGTTATCCTGTATATCATGTTATCCTGTCATATATCATGTTATCATGTTATCCTGCCATATATCATGTTATCCTGTCATATCATGTTATCCTGTCATATATCATGTTATCCTGCCATATATCATGTTATCCTGTTATATATCATGTTATCCTGTTATATATCATGTTATCCTGTCATATATCATGTTATCCTGTCATATATCATGTTATCCTGTCATATATCATGTTATCCTGTCATATATCATGTTATCCTGTCATATATCATGTTATCCTGTCATATATCATGTTATCCTGTCATATATATCATGTTATCCTGCCATATATCATGTTATCCTGTCATATACCATGTTATCCTGCCATATATCATGTTATCCTGCCATATATCATGTTATCCTGTTATATATCAAGTTATCCTGTCATATATCATGTTATCCTGCCATATATCATGTTATCCTGCATGTTATCCTGCCATATATCATGTTATCCTGTTATATATCATGTTATCCTGCCATATATCATGGTATCCTGTCATATATCATGTTATCCTGCCATATATCATGTTATCCTGTTATATATCATGTTATCCTGTCATATATCATGTTATCCTGCCATATATCATGTTATCCTGTTATATATCATGTTATCCTGCCATATATCATGTTATCCTGTCATATATCATGTTACCCTACATGTTATCCTGCCAATATCATGTTATCCTGCCATATATCATGTTATCCTGCCATATATCATGTTACCCTACATGTTATCCTGCCAAATATCATGTTATCCTGCCATATATCATGTTATCCTGTCATATATCATGTTATCCTGTCATATATCATGTTATCCTGTCATATATCATGTTACCCTACATGTTATCCTGTCATATATCATGTTATCCTGTCATATATCATGTTATCCTGCCATATATCATGTTATCCTGTCATATATCATGTTATCCTGCCAAATATCATGTTATCCTGCCATATATCATGTTATCCTGCCATATATCATGTTACCCTACATGTTATCCTGCCAAATATCATGTTATCCTGCCATATATCATGTTATCCTGTTATATATCATGTTATCCTGTCATATATCATGTTATCCTGTTATATATCATGTTATCCTGTTATATATCATGTTACCTACATGTTATCCTGTCATATATCATGTTATCCTGTCATATATCATGTTATCCTGCCATATATCATGTTATCCTGTCATATATCATGTTATCCTGCCAAAATATCATGTTATCCTGCCATATATCATGTTATCCTGTCATATATCATGTTACCCTACATGTTATCCTGCCAAATATCATGTTATCCTGCCATATATCATGTTATCCTGTTATATATCATGTTATCCTCATGTTATCCTGCCATATATCATGTTATCCTGCCATATATCATGTTATCCTGCCATATATCATGTTATCCTGCCATATATCATGTTATCCTGTCATATACCATGTTATCCTGTCATATACCATGTTATCCTGTTATATATCATGTTATCCTGTCATATATCATGTTATCCTGCCATATATCATGTTATCCTGTCATATACCATGTTATCCTGTCATATACCATGTTATCCTGTTATATATCATGTTATCCTTTTATATATCATGTTATCCTGTCATATACCATGTTATCCTGTCATATACCATGTTATCCTGTTATATATCATGTTATCCTGTCATATATCATGTTATCCTGTCATATATCATGTTATCCTGTCATATAACATTTTATCCTGCCATATATCATGTTATCCTGTCATATATCATGTTATCCTGTCATATATCATGTTATCCTGTTATCATATATCATGTTATCCTGTCATATATCATGTTATCCTGCCATATATCATGTTATCCTGCATGTTATCCTGCCATATATCATGTTATCCTGCCATATATCATGTTATCCTGTCATATATCATGTTATCCTGCCATATATCATGTTATCCTGTCATATATCATGTTATCCTGTCATATATCATGTTATCCTGTCATATATCATGTTATCCTGTCAGATATCATGTTATCCTGTCATATATCATGTTATCCTGTCATATATCATGTTATCCTGCCATATATCATGTTATCCTGTTATATATCATGTTATCCTGCCATATATCATGTTATCCTGTTATATATCATGTTATCCTGCCATATATCATGTTATCCTGTTATATATCATGTTATCCTGCCATATATCATGTTATCCTGTCATATATCATGTTACCCTACATGTTATCCTGCCAAATATCATGTTATCCTGCCATATATCATGTTATCCTGCCAAATATAATGTTATCCTGCCATATATCATGTTATCCTGTCATATATCATGTTACCCTACATGTTATCCTGCCAAATATCATGTTATCCTGCCATATATCATGTTATCCTGCCATATATCATGTTACCCTACATGTTATCCTGCCAAATATCATGTTATCCTGCCATATATCATGTTATCCTGTCATATATCATGTTATCCTGTCATATATCATGTTATCCTGTCATATATCATGTTACCTACATGTTATCCTGTCATATATCATGTTATCCTGCCATATATCATGTTATCCTGCCAAATATCATGTTATCCTGCCATATATCATGTTATCCTGTCATATCATGTTATCCTGCCAAATATCATGTTAACCTGCCATATATCATGTTATCCTGCCATATATCATGTTACCCTACATGTTATCCTGCCATATATCATGTTATCCTGTCATATATCATGTTATCCTGTTATATATCATGTTATCCTGCCATATATCATGTTATCCTGTCATATATCATGTTATCCTGTCATATATCATGTTACCCTACATGTTATCCTGCCATATATCATGTTATCCTGTCATATATCATGTTATCCTGTCATATATCATGTTATCCTGCCATATATCATGTTATCCTGTTATATATCATGTTATCCTGTTATATATCATGTTATCCTGTCATATATCATGTTATCCTGTCATATATCATGTTATCCTGTCATATATCATGTTATCCTGTCATATATCATGTTATCCTGTCATATATCATGTTATCCTGTCATATATCATGTTATCCTGTCATATATCATGTTATCCTGCCATATATCATGTTATCCTGGCATATACCATGTTATCCTGCCATATATCATGTTATCCTGCCATATATCATGTTATCCTGTTATATATCAAGTCCTGTCATATATCATGTTATCCTGCCATATATCATGTTATCCTGCATGTTATCCTGCCATATATCATGTTATCCTGTTATATATCATGTTATCCTGCCATATATCATGGTATCCTGTCATATCATGTTATCCTGCCATATATCATGTTATCCTGTTATATATCATGTTATCCTGTCATATATCATGTTATCCTGCCATATATCATGTTATCCTGTTATATATCATGTTATCCTGCCATATATCATGTTATCCTGTCATATATCATGTTACCCTACATGTTATCCTGCCAAATATCATGTTATCCTGCCATATATCATATGTTATCCTGCCATATATCATGTTACCCTGCCATGTTATCCTGCCAAATATCATGTTATCCTGCCATATATCATGTTATCCTGTCATATATCATGTTATCCTGTCATATATCATGTTATCCTGTCATATATCATGTTTACCCTACATGTTATCCTGTCATATATCATGTTATCTGTCGTATATCATGTTATCCTGCCATATATCATATTTATCATATCATATATCATATTATCCTGCCAAATATCATGTTATCCTGCTGCATATATCATGTTGTCACTGCCATATATCATGTTACCCTACATGTTATCCTGCCAATATCATGTTATCCTGCCATATATCATGTTATCCTGTTATAGGATCATGTTATCCTGTCATGGCATCATGTTATCCTGTTATATATCATGTTATCCTGTTATATATCATGTTAACCTAAAATGTTATCCTGTCATATATCATGTTATCCTGTCATATATCATGTTATCCTGCCATATATCATGTTTATCCTGTCATATATCATGTTATCCTGCCAAATATCATGTTATCCTTGCCATATAATATCATGCTATCCTGTCATATATCATGTTACCACTACATGTTATCCTGCCAAATATAATGTTATCCTGCAAGATAATATCATGTTATCCTGCCATATATCATGTTACCCTACATGTTATCCTTTCCAAATATCAGCGTTATCCTGCCATATATCATGTTATCCTGTCATATATCATGTTATCCTGTCATATATCATGTTATCCTGTCATATATCATGTTACTATCATGTTATCCTGTCATATATCATGTTATCCTTGTCATATATCATGAAAGTTATCCTGCTGCATATATCATGTTATCCTGTCATATATCATCCCCAGATATCATGTTATCCTGCCATATATCATGTTATCCTGTTATCATGTTATCATGTTATCCTGCCAAATATCATGTTATCCTGCCATATATCATGTTATCCTGTATATATCATGTTATCCTGTCATATATCATGTTATCCTGTCATATATCATGTATCCTGTCATATATCATATTATCCTGCCATATATCATGTTATCCTGTCATATATCATGTTATCCTGTTATATATCATGTTATCCTGTTATATATCATGTTATCCTGTCATATATCATGTTATCTGCCATATATCATGTTATCTGTCATATATCATGTTATCCTGTCATATATCATGTTATCCTGTCATATATCCATATTTATCCTGTCATATATCATGTTATCCCTGTCATATATCGGCGTTATCCTGCCGTATATCATGTTATCCTGC
>NW_024608006.1:27500-44703 GCF_018296145.1 Oncorhynchus tshawytscha
ACACAGATGCAATCCTCACTTCCTGTCACTGTTCCTAAAATGTTTTAGGTGGTTGTCGTGGTAACGTGTAAAAAAAACGTGTAAAAAAAAAACACGCAAAAAAACTTCAGAGCAGAAATATCTGATCTGAGTTTGCAGACTGAGGTCACATATGGAGCAGACTTGGGTTCATATACTATTTACAATATCTCAGCTACTTTCATATACATTCCAAAGTTTATATTACTTTTATTTGGAAAAACAAGTAGTTGGAATGTTTTTGGAAATACACTTGGAAAGTATCTGAAAAACTCAAATACACTCCCATACAGGTATTTTTTTCTAAATAGTATTTGAAGTAAGTGTTAATTTGGAACACCATTTAAAAAAAAAAAAAATACAAAACCATTAAAATACTCAAATAAAAAGGTACTTGTTTTCAGGTTGAGTATTTGAAAATACTCAAATAAACAGGAAAACATATTTTAAATAACAAATACTCCATAACTCATGCATTTGAACCTAGCTATGATATGGAACATTATAATTGTCTTTGTTGGAGTGAGATCCACATATGTGACCTATCGGCACGATTTGGTCTTATGAAGCAAAATATGAAATAGTTTATTTTAAATTTTTACATTTGATAAAAGCAGAGACTCAGAGCTAGAAAATGGTATATCGTACACTACAGTAACAATGGGAAAATGGTATATCGTACACTACAGTAACAATGAGAAAATGGTATATCGTACACTACAGTAACAATGAGAAAATGGTATATCGTACACTACAGTAACAATGAGAAAATGGTATATCGTACACTACAGTAACAATGGGAATGTAATTCTGAGAGGTGATAAACTTGTAACCTCACTGGGAAACTGGCTCTTTAATATTTGGCACACCTACTGGAGCACACCGACTGGAGTACTGGAGCACACCTACTGGAGAGCTCTTCTTTTTAAAAATGTTTTACCCCCCTTTTTCATGGTATCCAATTGTTAGTAGTTACTATCTTGTGTCATCGCTATAACTCCAGTAGGGGCTCGGGAGAGATGAAGGTCGAGAGCCATGCATCCTCCGAAACACAACCCAACCAAGCCGCACTGCTTCTTAACACAGCGCGCAGCCAACCCGGAAGCCAGCCGCACCAATATGTTGGAGGAAACACTGTGCACCTAGATACCTGGTCAGCGTGCACTGCACCCGGCCCGCCACTGGAGTCGCTAGTGCACAATGAGACACTACCGGCCAAACCCTCCCTAACCCGGACGACGCTAGGCCAATTGTGCGTCGCTCCATGGACCTCCCGATCGCGGCAGACTGCGACAGAGCCTGGGCTCGATCCCAGAGTCTCTGGTGGTGCGATGAAGTGCCTTAGACCACTGCTCTTCTTTGTCTACACCCGCTCAACATCGTTCACACCCTCTTAAGCTTTAGCCCCAACCAGCTCTTTAAGGATTCACATGTGAGGCCATGCACTAAACAACCAAAGATTTCAAGACTGAAAGCTGGTTTATACTACGGGTGTGTTCGTAAATTTAATCTGGAGTGCCAGAGTGTGTTCTGGGCGTTTGTAAACTCAGAGCGTTTCACTGAACACTATGGCTGAGGAGTTGATTTGAATGTTCTGACCTTACAACATCAGTCAAGCACCCAAATGAACTGGCTAATGTTGGCTAGCATGCTAGCTACTACCAGAACAGCTTACTCTGACCATTTTACTCACCCTAGCAGAGCAGGTTAGGCTGTTTTTTATGTTATCCAGAGCATTGGTGACTGCAACTGTGCTACTGGCAACAATTTAACAACGCTTTTTTCTCCCCGATGTTTACTGTCACCGGCCATATTCAACGGGTGTTGAGCATTCGTACATTCATCAGTTATTCTGCACTCGTTTAGACATGTAGCAAGCTAGCTAAACAATTAACCATAATCCCAACTCATAACATTACTACCCTTGCATGAATCTGCATGTAGCTAACCAAGCAGGTTCCATGTTAGCTAGCTAACGTTAGGCCATAGCTAGCAATGCAAATTACTCTGATATTCGAACAATATTACTACACAGATCATACATGTAACTTTAGCTAGTGAGACAGCTAATGTTAGTTAGCTAGCTAACAGTACACTTTAACTTGAAATTAAAACAGCTTTCTGACTAAATTAGAAGAAACGTGTAATATCTGAACATTTTGCTAGCTTGACTATCTTACTCGTATACATGGATGGACACTTCTACCTCTCCGTCACGGATGCCATGGTTGCCCTTAGTTTGAAGATGTAATCCGTAGACAGGTGTTTTCTCCATCTCCTAAGCTATCATTCTCTAATTCCACTGATTTCACAACTCGGTCCTCCAGAAAGTGAAGAGCCACACTTATGCAGTTCTACTAAGCGATATATTTGAAATAAAAGCCTTGTTAGGACAGGATTACCAACACACACTGACCAGCTCAAATAGACAGAAGTGTGCTACATGGCAGACCAATCCAAACTCATCTCTCGGCATGTCCAGCCCACTCATTATCTCAACCAATCATGGCTAGCGGGAAGGTCGCTGCTTTTTCTGTGGCTAAACCATCTAGGCTCGTAATTTAATAATTGTATTTGTATTTATAGATGCATATAAGTTTGTTATCAAATCAAAATCCAATGAATTTTTATTTGTCACATACACATGCTACAAAAAAAAGGCACATGATAGTTATTAAGGCACATGTTCCAGAATGCATTTCTGGCATAAAAACGCATAATAATAAAAAAAAAAAGTTAGAATAGAACATAATAGATTACAATATAATAGAACAGAATATAATATAGTAGAGTAAAATATAATAGAATAGAATAGAGTAGAATATAATATTGTCGTGACGTGACTAATGAAATCCTACTTTTTACTGGAATTCTCACTTCTGAGTAACATAGGATCCCCTTCAGCAAGGAAACGGTTTTACTAATAACGTCTTATGTTCAAACCCGTTCGGCAACATTTTTGGTTTACCGGGACATGCGGAAACACGGGGAAATATCTTCATCTACTTTACCGAAACACGAGAGATGGAGAGATAGCTACTCGCTTTGGTTAAGCTAATATATCTACTCAAATTTTTCTAATTGGCCAGCCCATATGTCTGGCTCAAGAAATTAATAATGACTGACTCTACTCGCTCCTGAAGCGTGAGAGACAGAAATAGTACGCTTGGCCCAATTCCCTTTTCTCAAATTTCTATAAATGGCTGGATCTTGTACTAGCACTAGAAATTTTAATAACTAACCCTACACCGACTATGTCAGAAAAACAACACAGATACAACCTCCATATCTTGTTCAAATGGCAACACACACATCCACAATTCCTGTCTATAGCACTCATGGTTTACAACATAATCTGGGTGTATAATGTAATCTGCTTTTCAATTTCATATAGCCTGTATCCAACATGAAGGGCTCATTCGATCTTATATTCCTCACAGGGGGCACCAATATGCCATGACGTAACAATCATTAACTAGGACGGGGGGTTCCGCTAACAGCCAATGAAATTGCAGGGCGCCAAACAAAATCAACAGAAATCTCATAAATCAAATTTCTCAAACATACAAGTATTTTACACTATTTTAAAGATACAATTCTCATTAATCCAGCCACAGTGTCTGATTTCAAAAATGCTTTATGGCGAAAGCTCCACAAACGATTATGTTAAGTCACCACCAAGCCACAGAAAAACCCAGCCATTTTTCCAGCCAAAGAGAGTCACAAAAAGCAGAAAGAGAATTCCATTCTCTGTAGAAAAGCAATGGAACGCTCTCATCTGAAATGCGCGTGACTGAGAATGAGACTGCTGGCAGACCCCTTAGTCAAACAGCTCCCATCAGGCCCCCCTTCACAGTAGAAGCCTGAAACAACGTTCTAAAAATGGTTGACATCTAGTGGAAGCCTTAGGAAGTGCATCTTGACCCATATCCCACTGTGAATTCGATAGGGGCTGAGTTCAAAAACTACAAACCTCAGATTTCCCACTTCCTGTTTTGATTTTTTTCCCAGGTTTTTGCCTGCCATATGAGTTCTGTTATACTCACAGACATCATTCAAATGGTTTTAGAAACTTCAGAGTGTTTCCTAACTTAACTTCTTGATGCACCCATCCCGTTAGCGGGATAATTTTCGTCAACATCCCCTGAATTGCAGAGCTCCAAATTCAAATTAAATTACTAAAAATATTTAATTTTCAGGAAATCACAAGTGCAATATAGCAAAACACAGTTTAGCTTGTTGTTAATCCACCTGGCGTGTCAGATTTCAAAAAGCTTTTCGGCCAAAGCATACTAAGCGTTTATGTAAGGACATCTCTCTCAGAGACAAAACATTACAAACAGCTAGCAGCAAAGTAGATTGGTCACGAAAGTCAGAAAGTCATGAATCGCTTACCGTTGATGATCTTCAAATGTTTGCACTCATGAGACTCCCAGTTACACAATAAATGTTCCTTTTGTTCCATAAAGATTATTTTTATATCCAAAATACCTCCATTTGGTTGGTGCGTTGTGTTCAGAAATCCACAGGCTCGAGCAGTCACGACCGAGCAGACGAAAATTCCAAATAGTATCTGTAAAATTCATAGAAACATGTCAACATTTTTTATAATCAATCCTCAGGTTGTTTTTACAATATAGAATCAATAATATTTCAACTGGACTGTACCTTCTTCAATAGGAGAGAGAGAGAAAATGTCTGCTCCAAGCTGTTGCGCATTCAAACGCTGCTGGCACCCAGCCATACAATGACACGATGTGATCTTTCTCGCTCATTTTTCAAAATAAAAGCCTGAAACTATGTCTAAAGACTGTTCACAGATTGTGGAAGCCATATGAAAAGGAATCTGGTTGATATCCCTTTAAATGGAGTGAAGGCACACAATGGAACAGAGAGCTTTCAGGAAAAACAGCACTTCCGGGTTGGATTTTCCTCAGATTTTCGCCTGCAATATCAGTTCTGTTGTACTCACAGACAATATTTTGACAGTTTTGGAAACTTTAGAGTATTTTCTATCCGAATCTGACAATTATATGCATATTCTAGACCTGAGAAATAGGCAGTTTCATTTGGGAACGTTTTTCATCCAAACATCAAAATACTGCCCCCTACACTCAACAGGTTAATTATTATTATTACCTCATATCAGTCTCATTCTGAACATCGTTGACTTCAAATCTGCACAAATCCTACTCTGCATGATGATTCAGCAATATACACATTGGCTTAATTATTTATTTACTAACTAACTAAATAATCAGAATTACTTAAACACACACAGGATAGATTATACATTGATTACTAACATGATGCAATGAAAAGTCCCTAGTGGACTAACCTGATATGACGGCTTGGTACACAATGAAAAGGGAGTGGCATGTAAGGAGAGGGAGAGACAGAGAGAGTCAATTTATCGTTCATACAGTTGGAAAACTATGCTGATGGGAATGTGAATACTTTGCACATGAATGACTGCTCATTAAAAAATAATTGCAATGTATATATATTTACGCTTGTATATCTTTGTCATCTCTCTCTGTTGAAATTGCCCGGTCCATCTATGGAGAGTAAGTTCGACAGCAAGTCTCTGGTTGTGTAAATCTCTGGTTGTCCACCAGAGGTCACCATGTCCTTTGTAATCGTAGCTTCTTGGTCTTGGAGTATCTGTTAGAACGGATCCTCCAGAATGTGCACCATGTGGTTTGTTAGAATAGTTCCTTTATAAGTATCTATGGTAGTGAAGTTAAATTGTTCTTCGTCTCTTGTCTTCGGTCAAGTTTGATATAGTCTTTGCCTTCACTCGTCGAGAGTCTGAGGGTCTTACCATTTTCTGGTCTTGTAGTTTTTAAACCATTTGTCCCATTCAGCTTGAGCAGTACATTGGCTGGTCTCAATGGTTGATTATTCAGGGTACAGATTGAAACACTACACACCGGTAGGAACCTGGCATGTTTTGGTCTAATGTAAATTTCGTTAAGAGTCCTTTTATAAGCACTCTGAAAAAAGGGGCGTTCCATCCTTTTGGCATTATGTCTGTGCTCATGTAGGTGTGGTTACTGACTAGGTAAAACTTTACATGAAAACAATTATCTAATTTAGATAGATAAAATCACATTTCATCTTATCGTAAATAGTTTAATCATATAAGTTTTACAACATTTAGATGTAACTCTGACATATACATTGTGAAAGCTCTTAAAGTTACAATGTTTCCATTATGATGTCACCAAACAATAAATGATCTGACATGATTGTTCTTTAAGTCTCACTGAGCATTTCCCACATTCTTTGTGTTAGGAATATTTTTCATTATCCACATTTGGATGTTGCAGTTTTGGCAGGAAGAATCTCCTTGTAACAAAAGGGTTCTTTCCCTTCAATACTGTATGGTCAGGGAGTGACCATTTTTGCAAGGTATTTGCAAAACTCATAAAACTGGCCATGCAGTATTAGATTAGAAAATGATATAATAGAACAGAATATAATATAACAGAGTAGAAAATAAAAAAACATAATATTATAGAATAGAACAGACCATACAGGAATAGAGTAGAATATAAAAAAGCATGATATTAGAGAATAGAACAGAATATAATAGAGTAGAATATAAAAAAACACAATAATATAGAATATAACAGAAAATAATAGAATAGAATATAAAACACATAATATTGTAGAATAGAACAGACCATAATAGAATGGAGTAGAATATAAAAAAACATGATATTATAGAATAGAACAGAATATAATAGAATATAATAGAACAAAATATAATATAATAGAGTAGAATATAATAGAGTAGAATATAATAGAATAGAGTAGAATATAATATAATAGAATAGAATAGAATACAGCAGAATATAATAGAACAGAAAATAATAGAATACAATAGAACATAATATAATAGAATATAATAGAACATAACATAATATAATATAATATAATAGAACAGAACAGAATATATTAGAATATAATAGAACAGAATAAAATAGAATAGAATAGAACAGAACAGAATATATTAGAATATAATAGAACAGAATAAAATAGAATAGAATAGAACAGAACAGAATATATTAGAATATAATAGAAAATAATAAAATAGAATAGAATAGAACAGAATATATCAGAATATAATAGGACAGAATATATTAGAATATAATAGAACAGAATATAATAGAATATAATGGAATAGAATATAATATAATATAATAGAACAGAATATAATATAATAGAATATAATAGAATAGAATATAATAGAATATAATAGAACATAATATAATATAATAGAATATAATAAAATAAAATAGAATAGAATATAATAGAACAGAATATAATAGAACAGAATATAATAGAACAGAATATAATAGAACAGAATATAACAGAATATAATAGAACAGAATATAATAGAACAGAATATATAAGACTATAATAGAATATAATAGAGTAGAATATAATAGAACAGAATGTAAGAGAATATAAATAATAGAATAGAACAGAATATAATATAATATAATAGAACAGAATATAAAATACTATAATTGAACATAATAGAATAGAATAGAATATAGTAGAATATAATAGAACATAATATAATAGAACATTATATAAAATAAAATAATATAATAGAACATAATATAATATAATAGAATAGAATAGAACATAATATAATAGAATAGAATAGAATATAATATAATAGAACATAGAATAGAACAAAAGAATATAACATAATAGAATATAATAGAATAGAATATAATATAATAGAACCTAATATAATAGAATAGAATAGAATAGAATATAATAGAACAGAATATAATATAATATAATAGAACAGAACATAATAGAATAGAACATAATATAATATAATTTAATAGAACCTAATAATAGAATAGAATAGAATAGAACATAACATAACATAATATAATATAATAATAATATAATATAATAGAACCTAATATAATATAATAGAATAGAATAGAATAGAATAGAATATAATAGAACAGAATATAATATAATATAATATAATATAACATAATAGAACATAATATAATAGAACATCATATAATAGAACATAATATAATAGAACATAATATAATATAATATAATATAACATAATATAATATAATATAATAGAACATAATATAATAGAACATAATATAATATAATAGAACATAATGGAATATAATATAATATAATAGAATAGAACATAATATAATATAATATAATAGAACATAATATAATAGAACATAATATAATATAATATAATAGAACATAATGGAATATAATAGAATAGAATAGAATAGAATAGAATAGAATAGAACATAATATAATATAATAGAACATAATATAATATAATATAATAGAACATAATGGAATATAATATAATATAATAGAACATAATAGAACATAATATAATAGAATATAATAGAACATAATATAATAGAATAGAATAAAACATAATAGAATAGAACATAATATAATATAACATAATTGAATATAATAGAATATAATAGAACATAATATAATATAATATAATAGAACATAATAGAATAGAACATAATATAATAGAACATAATATAATATAATAGAACATAATGGAATATAATATAATATAATATAATAGAACATAATATAATATAATAGAACATAATATAATATAATATAATAGAACATAATATAATATAATATAATATAATATAATAGAACATAATATAATATAATATAATAGAACATAATATAATATAATATAATAGAACATAATATAATAGAACATAATATAATAGAATAGAATAGAATAGAACATAATATAATATAATAGAACATAATATAATAGAACATAATATAATATAATAGAACATAATGGAATATAATATAATATAATATAATATAATAGAACATAATATAATATAATATAATAGAACATAATATAATATAATAGAATATAATATAATAGAATATAATAGAACATAATGGAATATAATATAATATAATAGAACATAATAGAACATAATATAATAGAATATAATAGAACATAATATAATATAATAGAATATAATATAATATAATAGAACATAATATAAAATAATAGAACATAATAGAATAGAACATAATATAATATAATATAATATAATAGAACATAATAGAATAGAACATAATATAATATAATATAATGGAACAGAATATAATAGAATATAATAGAGTAGAATATAATAGAACAGAATGTAAGAGAATATAAATAATAGAATAGAACATAATAGAATAGAACATAATATAATATAATTTAATAGAACCTAATAATAGAATAGAATAGAATAGAACATAACATAACATAATATAATAGAACATAATAGAATAGAATAGAATAGAATATAATAGAACAGAATATAATATAATATAATAGAACCTAATATAATATAATATAATAGAACCTAATATAATATAATAGAACCTAATATAATATAATAGAATAGAATATAATATAATATAATAGAACAGAATATAATATAATAGAATAGAATAGAATAGAATAGAATAGAACATAATAGAATAGAACATAATATAATATAATATAATAGAACCTAATATAATATAATAGAACCTAATATAATATAATATAATAGAACAGAATATAATATAAATAGAATAGAATAGAATATAATATAATATAATAGAATAGAATAGAATAGAATAGAATATAATAGAATAGAACATAATAGAATATAATAGAAATAATAGAATATAAGAATATAATAGAACATAATATAATAGAATATAATAGAATAGAATAGAATAGAATAGAATAGAATAGAACATAATATAATAGAACATAATAGAATATAACATAATATAATAGAATAGAATAAAACATAATAGAATAGAACATAATATAATATAATAGAATAGAATAGAATAGAATAGAACATAATATAATATAATAGAACATAATATAATAGAACATAATATAATATAATATAATAGAACATAATATAATAGAACATAATATAATATAATATAATAGAACATAATGGAATATAATAGAATATAATAGAATATAATAGAATAGAACATAATATAATATAATATAATAGAATAGAATAGAATAGAATAGAATATAATAGAACATAATATAATACAACATAATAGAATATAACATAATATAATAGAATAGAATAAAACATAATAGAATAGAACATAATATAATATAATAGAATAGAATAGAATAGAACATAATATAATATAATAGAACATAATATAATAGAACATAATAGAACATAATATAATAGAATATAATAGAACATAATATAATATAATAGAATAAAACATAATAGAATAGAACATAATATAATATAATATAATTGAATATAATAGAATATAATAGAACATAATATAATATAATATAATAGAACATAATAGAATAGAACATAATATAATAGAATAGAATAGAACAGAATATAATAGAATATAATAGAGTAGAATATAATAGAACAGAATGTAAGAGAATATAAATAATAGAATAGAACATAATATAATAGAATAGAATATAATAGAACATAATAGAATAGAACATAATATAATAGAATAGAATAGAATAGAATATAATAGAACATAATATAATAGAACATAATAGAATAGAATAGAATAGAATATAATAGAACAGAATATAATATAATATAATAGAACCTAATATAATATAATATAATAGAACCTAATATAATATAATAGAACCTAATATAATATAATAGAATAGAATATAATATAATATAATAGAACAGAATATAATATAATAGAATAGAATAGAATAGAATAGAATAGAATAGAACATAATAGAATAGAACATAATATAATATAATATAATAGAACCTAATATAATATAATAGAACCTAATATAATATAATATAATATAATAGAACAGAATATAATATAATAGAATAGAATAGAATATAATATAATATAATAGAATAGAATAGAATAGAATAGAATATAATAGAATAGAACATAATAGAATATAATAGAATATAATAGAATATAATAGAATATAATAGAACATAATATAATAGAATATAATAGAATATAATAGAATAGAATAGAATAGAATAGAATATAATAGAACATAATATAATAGAACATAATAGAATATAACATAATATAATAGAATAGAATAAAACATAATAGAATAGAACATAATATAATATAATAGAATAGAATAGAATAGAATAGAACATAATATAATATAATAGAACATAATATAATAGAACATAATATAATATAATATAATAGAACATAATATAATAGAACATAATATAATATAATATAATAGAACATAATGGAATATAATAGAATATAATAGAATATAATAGAATAGAACATAATATAATATAATATAATAGAATAGAATAGAATAGAATAGAATATAATAGAACATAATATAATACAACATAATAGAATATAACATAATATAATAGAATAGAATAAAACATAATAGAATAGAACATAATATAATATAATAGAATAGAATAGAATAGAACATAATATAATATAATAGAACATAATATAATAGAACATAATATAATATAATATAATAGAACATAATATAATAGAACATAATATAATATAATATAATAGAACATAATGGAATATAATATAATATAATAGAATATAATAGAATAGAACATAATATAATATAATAGAATAGAATATAATAGAACATAACATAATATAATATAATATAATATAATATAATATAATATAATAGAACATAATAGAATATAATATAATATAATAGAATAGAATATAATATAATAGAATAGAATATAATAGAACATAATATAATATAATATAATAGAACATAATATAATATAATAGAACATAATATAATATAATAGAACATAATATAATATAATATAATAGAACATAATATAATAGAACATAATAGAATATAATAGAATAGAATATAATATAATAGAATAGAACATAATAGAATAGAACATAATATAAAATAATATAATAGAACCTAATATAATATAATAGAACCTAATATAATAGAATATAATATAATATAATATAATAGAACAGAATATAATATAATATATAATATAATATAATATAATATAATATAATAGAATAGAATAGAATAGAACATAATATGATATAATAGAATATATTAGAATATAATAGAACATAATATAATATAATAGAATAGAATAGAACATAATATAATATAATAGAATAGAATATAATAGAACATAATGTAATAGAATAGAATAGAATAGAATAGAATATAATAGAACATAATATAATAGAACATAATAGAATATAACATAATATAATAGAATAGAATAAAACATAATAGAATAGAACATAATATAATATAATAGAATAGAATAGAATAGAACATAATAGAACATAATATAATAGAACATAATAGAACATAATATAATAGAATATAATAGAACATAATATAATAGAATAGAATAGAATATAATAGAACATAATAGAATATAATAGAATAGAATATAATAGAACATAATATAATATAATAGAACATAATATCATATAATATAATATAATAGAATAGAATAGAATAGAATATAATAGACCATAATATAATATAATATAATAGAACATAATAGAACATAATATAATAGAATATAATAGAACATAATATAATAGAATATAATAGAACATAATATAATAGAATAGAATAGAATATATTAGAACATAATAGAATATAATAGAATAGAATATAATAGAACATAATAGAATAGAACATAATATAATAGAATAGATTAGAATATAATATAATAGAACATAATAGAACATAATATAATAGAACATAATAGAACATAATATAATAGAATAGAATAGGTCATAATATAATAGAATAGAATAGAATATAATAGAACATAATAGAATATAATAGAATAGAATATAATAGAACATAATATAGTATAATATAATATAACATAATATCATATAATATAATAGAATAGAATAGAATAGAATATAATAGACCATAATATAATATAATATAATAGAACATAATATAATAGAATAGAATAGAATAGAATATAATAGAATATAATAGAACATAATATAATATAATATAATATAATAGAACATAATATAATATAATATAATATAATAGAACATAATATAATATAATATAATAGAATAGAACATAATATAATATAATATAATATAATAGAACATAATATAATATAATATAATAGAACATAATAGAACATAATATAATAGAATATAATAGAACATAATATAATAGAATATAATAGAACATAATATAATAGAATAGAATAGAATATAATAGAACATAATAGAATATAATAGAATAGAATATAATAGAACATAATAGAATAGAACATATTATAATAGAATAGATTAGAATATAATATAATATAATAGAACATAATAGAATAGAACATAATATAATAGATTAGAATATAATATAATATAATAGAATAAAACATAATAGAATAGAATAAAACATAATAGAATAGAACATAATATAATATAATAGAACATAATAGAATAGAACATAATATAATAGAATATAATATAATAAAACATAATAGAATAGAATAAAACATAATAGAATAGAACATAATATAATATAATATAGTAGAACATAATATAATATAATATAGTAGAACATAATATAATATAGTAGAACATTATATAAAAGAAAAGAACAAAATACAATAGAACATAATATAATAAAATAGAATATAGTAGAACAGAATATAATAGAACAGAACATAGTTGAATGGAGTAGAATATAATATAATAAAGTAGAATTATAACAGAAACTAATATAATACATTTAGTTGACAGTCCTGTTCGGCAATGAAGCTTGCAAACAATGATACACAGTAGTGCAATAAAGCTTATTGGTTTTGAGACTTCTTTCTCATGGCAGGCCACTGTGGTATGTGTTTCAGGATGGTTGTGTTTGAGAGTGAATCCCCTCTCTCTCTCTTTCCCTCTCTGAGCCTGGACAGCTGGCCAGATGGATCTTTACACAGACAGTGTGTTTTGGCTCAGACCTGTATCCTGGACTCTCTTTTTTTTGTGACAATTTTCAAAGGAGGTTTAAGATGCAAGAGAATGAATGAAGTTGATTTTGCTAAAGGTTGAAACACAACACACCACAAAATTAGATGACATTTTGACCATTTAATAATATAATAAATTGTGACGTAGAAGTCCGTCACTGGCCGCGGGCAGCATTTGGTTCTTTAACGCACACACATATTCATCACTCCTCCCTGCGCCATTATACCATAAGTTAACAATGTGGGTCGACACACAATTTAACTTCTGTCTTGGTGCATGCATTTCACACTTGTCAATGTTCATATTTGAGAGATACAATAATTATTATACTTATCAATGTTGTGGATGAGCGCATTGTTTGTTTGTTCTGTTCCTCTCTCTCCATCTCTGTAGCTTCTGGGTATGCTGGAAAAGGACCCGAGCTAAGGGAATTGGGTTGGCTTTATAGTGCCTGTCCCAAATGGCTCATTAATGCATATGGGCATATTGAAAGATATTGTCAGTAATGATGTAATGTTGTAAATGTTATGTTGTGATATTGTTTAAAACCGTGTTGCAATGTATATCCTTTAGTATGTTTAGTTCATGGAAAATGTAGGTTTGTATTGTTAATTGATTAATTAATTAGGGTTAATTGTTCTGAGGGGAGGGGCTAGCCCTACAAAAGGAGCCTCTCTCCAGTCTCTAAGGGGGATTTTTTGGATTGAGCTGTGGATGGGGCAGCATTGTTGTTAAGCTGTCCCATAAGGTAGACGTTGATGGCAGTACTGTTATTTTCTGTTCCGGAATCGCTTGTAAATAAACACCTTTGCACAGAAGAACTTTTGCGGTTCCGCCATCTTTTTATTTTTATAGAGGTTAGGTTATCCAGTTTAGCCATCTGGCCTACTCTACGTGACATAAATTATATAGTAAATATAATTATTTACTCATAATGGAAGTAATTAGTAAAGGGTTGAACAAAAAGCCTTACTCACACAGAATGGGTCCCAAGGACTGCAGTTGAGAAACATTCTCTGTTTCAGGGAGAAAGAAAGCATCATAATTACCAGACCAGCTGGGACATGTCCAGACCCACGGTCCATTTTGAACTCTGATTGGCTGATAGGGTTGATATACAGCCCACAGTGACCAATAACGTGGTCTGTAACACTGGGAAATCCCCACCCATCATAATGGAGTAGAGATGTAAGTTTCCCTAGAGCTGTGTGAATGTAGGCCGATTGTACCCTATGCTATCACTTGTCCCTGACAAGGTGTCCCTGACAAGGTGTCCCTGACAAGGTGTCCCTGACAAGGTGTCCCTGACAAGGTGTCCCTGACAAGGTGTCCCTGACAAGGTGTCCCTGAGAGTGGGAGGTCAGGCAGGGGTTGACAGAGACAGAGTTTACAGGACTACCTGGACAGAGACAGATGAAGTTACAGAGGAGTTACAAGGAAAACAGCCATTACCCACTGATGGGACATTACCCTCTGATGGGACATTACCCTCTGATGGGACATTACCCTCTGATGGGACGTTACTCTCTGATGGGACATTACCCTCTGATGGGACTATTGGCTAAGTTCTCTCTCTTCCCCTGTTCTCAGGCCACAGAGCCCCATTATAAAAACACTATGTCGCTCTCTCATCCCATCTGATCTTATTGTTATCCTCTATCCGCTACCAGTCACCCTTCTCTACCTCTCCATCCCACCCTTCTCTACCTCTCCATCCCACCCTTCTCTACCTCTCTCATACCCCTTGCCCGCTGGGAAATATATATACAGTCACAACTTGTTTTTCCATCTCCCATTTATTCCCCCGTAATACTGCACCGCTCTCTCTCTCTCTGCCCAGTCTTTCTCTGCCCCCCTCTCCCTGCCAGTCCTTTGTGTAGCTCAGACTGAGCAGGGTGCAGGAATGCAGGGGGACACAGAGTGGCTCAGGGAACACAGAGAGACAGAGGGACAGAGAGACAGAGAGAGAAACATAAACAACACCACTGGACAGCATGGGCCTCTGCTGCCCTGAGAAAGACAGAAAGACAGAAAGACAGAAAAAAAGAAAGAGTGTGTGTGTGTGTGTGTGTGTGTGTGTGTGTGTGTGTGTGTGTGTGTGTGTGTGTGTGTGTGTGTGTGTGTGTGTGGGTGTGTGTGTGTGGGTGTGTGTGTGTGTGTGGTGTGTGTGTGGGTGTGTGTGTGTGTGTGTGTGTGTGTGTGTGTGTGTGTGTGTGTGTGTCTTAATTTAGCTTTCCCATATCTGAGGATTTTATTTCCTCCAAACCACACATACACTAGGGCTGTGACCTGGGCAGACAAAGCAGTCTCTGTGTGGTAGGATTAATTCTCTCTGGTTAACAGATATCCCCTCGGAGCCTCTCCCTCTACTAATGCATCCCAGTAAACTATTACTGCTACCATTCTATTCCCTCTCTCTCTCTCTCTCTCTCTCTCTCTCTCTCTCTCTCTCTCTCTCTCTCTCTCTCTCTCTCTCTCTCTCTCTCTCTCTCTCTCTCTCTCTCTCTCTCTCTCTCTCTCTCGTATTATTTAAAACATTTTCAACCTCTCCCATCTATCTCCAAAGACCATCCAGTCCCAGCCTTCAGCTCCCCTCAACCTCTCCATCTATCTCTTACCACCATCCAGTCCCATCCTTCAGCTACCCTCAACCCCTCCCATCTATCTCTTACCACCATCCAGTCCCATCCTTCAGCTACCCTCAACCCCTCCCATCTATCTCAGACCACCATCCAGTCCCATCCTTCAGCTACCCTCAACCCCTCCCATCTATCTCTGAAAACCATCCATTTTTTCCCTCTAATTTCCATACATCTTTCATCTGTGCTGTGATGATTCACACATGTTCTGAACCTTGCTATTCACATTCTAATTATTGTAAATTAATGATTCATATTTTTACTTAACGTATTATTATACTGTGGATCAATTGACGAAGGTTTTCAAATCACCCAGTAGTGCTATCTGCAGAGTTAGCTATCTGCAGAATTAGCTATCTGCAGAATTAGCTATCTGCAGAGTTAGCTCCACGTAAATGTGACTATTCTTCAACCATTCCTGAACCTGCGTCCAGAAACAAGCTACATATGAACAGTACCAAAACAAGCTACATGTGGAC
>NW_024608007.1:0-44771 GCF_018296145.1 Oncorhynchus tshawytscha
CAATCTGGCTTCCGAGCCGGTCACGGGTGCACCTCAGCCACACTCAAGGTACTAAACGATATCATAACCGCCATCGATAAAAGACAGTACTGTGCAGCCGTCTTCATCGACCTTGCCAAGGCTTTCGACTCTGTCAATCACCATATTCTCATCGGCAGACTCAGTAGCCTCGGTTTTCGGATGACTGCCTTGCCTGGTTCACCAATTACTTTGCAGACAGAGTTCAGTGTGTCAAATCGGAGGGCATGCTGTCCGGTCCTCTGGCAGTCTCTATGGGGGTACCACAGGGTTCAATTCTCGGGCCGACTCTTTTCTCTGTGTATATCAATGATGTTGCTCTTGCTGCGGGCGATTCCCTGATCCACCTCTACGCAGACGACACCATTCTATATACTTTCGGCCCGTCATTGGACACTGTGCTATCTAACCTCCAAACAAGCTTCAATGCCATACAACACTCCTTCCGTGGCCTCCAACTGCTCTTAAACGCTAGTAAAACCAAATGCATGCTTTTCAACCGATCGCTGCCTGCACCCGCATGCCCGACTAGCATCACCACCCTGGATGGTTCCGACCTTGAATATGTGGACATCTATAAGTACCTAGGTGTCTGGCTAGACTGCAAACTCTCCTTCCAGACTCATATCAAACATCTCCAATCAAAAATTAAATCAAGAATCGGCTTTCTATTCCGCAACAAAGCCTCCTTCACTCACGCCGCCAAGCTTACCCTAGTAAAACTGACTATCCTACCAATCCTCGACTTCGGCGATGTCATCTACAAAATGGCTTCCAACACTCTACTCAGCAAACTGGATGCAGTATATCACAGTGCCATCCGTTTTGTCACTAAAGCACCTTATACCACCCACCACTGCGACTTGTATGCTCTAGTCGGCTGGCCCTCGCTACATATTCGTCGCCAGACCCACTGGCTCCAGGTCATCTACAAGTCCATGCTAGGTAAAGCTCCGCCTTATCTCAGTTCACTGGTCACGATGGCAACACCCATCCGTAGCACGCGCTCCAGCAGGTGTATCTCACTGATCATCCCTAAAGCCAACGCCTCATTTGGCCGCCTTTCGTTCCAGTACTCTGCTGCCTGTGACTGGAACGAATTGCAAAAATCGCTGAAGTTGGAGACTTATCTCCCTCACCAACTTCAAACATCAGCTATCTGAGCAGCTAACCGATCGCTGCAGCTGTACATAGTCTATTGGTAAATAACCCACCCATTTTCACCTACCTCATCCCCATACTGTTTTTATTTACTTTTCTGCTCTTTTGCACACCAATATCTCTACCTGTACATGACCATCTGATCATTTATCACTCCGGTGTTAATCTGCAAAATTGTAACTATTCGTCTACCTCCTCATGCCTTTTGCACACATTGTATATAGACTCCCCCTTTGTTTTCTACTGTGTTATTGACTTGTTAATTTGTTTATTCCATGTGTAACTCTGTGTTGTCTGCTCACACTGCTATGCTTTATCTTGGCCAGGTCGCAGTTGTAAATGAGAACTTGTTCTCAACTAGCCTACCTGGTTAAATAAAGGTGAAATAAAATAAAAAAATAAAAAAATAATACAATAGAGACACTAGATCTAGCTGGTCTGTCATAATATAACATAGATAGTAGATCTAGCTGTTCTGTCATAATACAATAGAGACAGTAGATCTAGCTGGTCTGTCATAATACAATAGAGACAGTAGATCTAGCTGGTCTGTCATAATACAATAGAGACAGTAGATCTAGCTGGTATGTCACAATATAATAGAGAAAGTAGATCTAGTTGGTCTGTCATAATATAATAGAGACAGTAGATCTAGCTGGTCTGTCATAATATAATAGAGACAGTAGATCTAGCTGGTCTGTTATAATATAATAGAGACAGTAGATCTAGCTGGTCTGTCATAATATAATAGAGACAGTAGATCTAGTTGGTGTGTCATTTTATAATAGAGACAGAGACAGTAGATTTCGCTGGTCTGTCATAATATAAGAGACACTAGATCTAGCTGGTCTGTCATAATATAACAGAGATTGTAGATCTAGCTGTTCTGTCATAATATAACAGAGATTGTAGATCTAGCTGTTCTGTCATAATACAATAGAGACAGTAGATCTAGCTGGTCTGTCATAATATAATAGAGACAGTAGATCTAGCTGGTCTGTCATAATACAATAGCGACAGTACATCTAGCTGGTCTGTCATAATATAATAGAGACAGTAGATCTAGCTGGTCTGTCACAATATAATAGAGACAGTAGATCTAGCTGGTCTTTCATAATATAATAGAGACAGTAGATCTAGCTGGTCTGTCATAATATAATAGAGACAGTAGATCTAGCTGGTCTGTCATAATATAATAGAGACAGTAGATCTAGCTGGTCTGTCATAATATAATAGAGACAGTAGATCTAGCTGTTCTGTCATAATACAATAGAGACAGTAGATCTAGCTGGTCTGTTATAATATAATAGAGACAGTAGATATACCTGGCCTGTCATAATATACTAGAGAAAGTAGATCAAGCTGGTCTGTCATAATATAATAGACACAGTAGATCTAGCTGGTCTGTCATAATATAATAGAGACAGTAGATCTAGCTGGTCTGTCATAATATAATAGAGACAGTAGATCTAGCTGGTCTGTCATAATATAATAGAGACAGTAGATCTAGCTGGTCTGTCATAATATAATAGAGACAGTCGATCTAGCTGGTCTGTCATAATACAATAGAGACAGTAGATCTAGCTGGAATGTCATAATATAATAGAGACAAAGAGACAGTAGATCTAGCTGGTCTATCATAATACAATATAGACAGTAGATCTAGCTGGTCTGTCATAGTAAAATAGAGACAGTAGATCTAGCTGGTCTGTAAAATTGTAATAGAGACAGTATATCTAGCTGGTCTGTCATAATATAATGGAGAAGTAGATCTAGCTGGTCTGTCATAATATAATAGAGACAGTAGATCTAGCTGGTCTGTCATAATATAATAGAGACAGTCGATCTAGCTGGTCTGTCATAATACAATAGAGACAGTAGATCTAGCTGGTCTGTCATAATATAATAGAGACAGTAGATCTAGCTGGAATGTCATACAATAGAGACAGTAGATCTAGCTGGTCTGTCATAATACAATAGAGACAGTAGATCTGGCTGGTCTGTCATAATATAATAGAGACATTAGATGTAGCTGGTGTGTCATATTATAATAGAGACAGTAGATCTAGCTGGTGTGTCATATTATAAGAGAGACAGTAGATCTAGCTGGTCTGTCATATTATAATAGAGACAGTAGATCTGGCTGGTCTGGCAAAGTACAATAGAGACAATTGATCTAGCTGTTCTGTCATATTATAATAGAGACAATAGATCTAGCTGGTCTGTCATAATAAAATAGAGACAGTAGATCTAGCTGGTCTGTCATACTATAATAGACACAGTAGATCTAGCTGGTCTGTCATGATATAATAGAGACAGTAGATCTAGCTCATCTGTCATAATACAATAGAGACAGTAGATCTAGCTGGTCTGTCATAATACAATAGAGACAGTAGATCTAGCTGGTCTGTTATAATATAGAGACAGTAGATATACCTGGTCTATCAAAATATAATAGAGGAAGTAGATCAAGCTGGTCTGTCATAATATAATAGAGACAGTAGATCTAGCTGGTTTGTCATAATATAATAGAGACAGTAGATCTAGCTGGTCTGTCATAATATAATAGAGACAGTAGATCTAGTTGGTCTGTCATAATAGAATAGAGACAGTAGATCTAGTTGGTCTGTCATGATACAATAGAGAAAGTAGATCTAGCTGGTCTGTCATAATATAATAGAGACAGTAGATCTAGCTGTTCTGTCATAATACAATAGAGACAGTAGATCTAGCTGGTCTGTTATAATATAGAGACAGTAGATATACCTGGTCTGTCATAATATAATAGACACAGTAGATCTAGCTGGTCTGTCATAATACAATAGAGACAGTAGATCTAGCTGGTCTGTCATAATATAATAGAGACAGTAGATCTAGTTGGTCTGTCATAATACAATAGAGACAGTAGATCTAGTTGGTCTGTCATAATAGAGACAGTAGATCTAGCTGGTCTGTCATAATGTAATAGAGACAGTAGATCTACCTTGTCTGTCATTATATAATAGACACAGTAGATCTAGCTGGTCTGTCATAATATAATAGTGACAGTAGATCTAGCTGGTCTGTCATAATATAATAGAGACATTAGATGTAGCTGGTGTGTCATATTATAATAGAGACAGTAGATCTAGCTGGTGTGTCATATTATAAGAGAGACATTAGATCTAGCTGGTCTGTCATATTACAATAGAGACAGTAGATCTAGCTGGTCTGTCATAATATAATAGACACAGTAAATCTAGCTGGTCTGTCATGATATAATAGAGACAGTAGATCTAGCTGGTCTGTCATAATATAATAGTGACAGTAGATCTAGCTGGTCTGTCATAATATAATAGTGACAGTAGATCTAGCTGGTGTGTCATAATATAATAGAGACAGTAGATCTAGCTGGTGTGTCATAATATAATAGAGACAGTAGATGTAGCTGGTGTGTCATATTATAATAGAGACAGTAGATCTAGCTGGTGTGTCATATTATAAGAGAGACAGTAGATCTAGCTGGTCTGTCATACTACAATAGAGACAGTAGATCTAGCTGGTCTGTCATAATATAATAGACACAGTAAATCTAGCTTGTCTGTCATGATATAATAGAGACAGTAGATCTAGCTGGTCTGTCATAATATAATAGTGACAGTAGATCTAGCTGGTCTGTCATAATATAATAGTGACAGTAGATCTAGCTTGTCTGTCATAATATAATAGAGACAGTAGATGTAGCTGGTGTGTCATATTACAATAGAGACAGTAGATCTGGCTGGTCTGGCAAAGTACAATAGAGATAATAGATCTAGCTGGTCTGTCATATTATAATAGAGACAATAGATCTAGCTGGTCTGTCATAATATAATAGACACAGTAGATCTAGCTGGTCTGTCATGATATAATAGAGACAGTAGATCTAGCTGGTCTGTCATAATACAATAGAGACAGTAGATCTAGTTGGTCTGTCATATTACAATAGAGACAGTAGATCTAGCTGGCCTGTCATAATACAATAGAGACAGTAGATCTAGCTGGTCTGTCATATTACAATAGAGACAGTAGATCTGGCTGGTCTGGCAAAGTACAATAGAGACAATTGATCTAGCTGGTCTGTCATATTAGAATAGAGAGAGTAGATCTAGCTGGTCTGTCAAAATATACAACAGAGACAGTAGATCTACCTTGTCTGTCATAATAGAATAGAGACAGTAGATCTACCTTTTCTGTCATAATATAATAGCGACAGTAGATCTAGCTGGTCTGTCATAATACAATAGAGACAGTAGATCTAGCTGGTCTGTCATAATATAATAGAGACAGTAGATCTAGCTGGTCTGTCATAATATAGAGACAGTAGATCTAGCTGGTCTGTCATAATATAATAGAGACAGTAGATCTAGCTGGTCTGTCATAATATAATAGAGAAAATAGATCTAGCTGGTCTGTCATCATATAATAGAGACAGTATATCTACCTGGTCTGTCATAATATAATAGAAACAGTGTATGTAGCTGGTCTGTCATAATATAATAGAGACAGTAGATCTAGCTGGTATGTCATAATACAATAGAGACAGTAGATCTAGCTGGTCTGTCATAATATAATAGACAGTAGATTTAGCTGGTCTGTCATAATATAAGACACAGTAGATCTTCCTGGTCTGTCATAATATAAGAGACAGTAGATCTAGCTGGTCTGTCATAATACAATAGAGACAGTAGATCTAGCTGGTATGTCATAATATAATAGAGACAGTAGATCTAGCAGGTCTGTCATAATATAATAGAGACAGTAGATCTAGCTGGTCTGTCATAATATAATAGAGACAGTAGATCTAGCTTGTCTGTCATAATATAAGAGACAGTAGATCTAGCTGGTCTGTCATAATATAAGAGACAGTAGATCTAGCTGGTCTGTCATAATATAAGAGACAGTAGATCTAGCTGGTCTGTCACAATATAATAGAGACAGTAGATCTAGCTGGTCTGTCATAATACAATAGAGACAGTAGATCTAGCTGGTCTGTCATAATACAATAGAGACAGTAGATCTAGCTGGTGTGTCATATTATAAGAGAGACAGTAGATCTAGCTGGTCTGTCATACTACAATAGAGACAGTAGATCTAGCTGGTCTGTCATAATATAATAGACACAGTAAATCTAGCTTGTCTGTCATGATATAATAGAGACAGTAGATCTAGCTGGTCTGTCATAATATAATAGTGACAGTAGATCTAGCTGGTCTGTCATAATATAATAGTGACAGTAGATCTAGCTTGTCTGTCATAATATAATAGAGACAGTAGATGTAGCTGGTGTGTCATATTACAATAGAGAAAATAGATCTAGTTGGTCTGTCATATTACAATAGAGACAGTAGATCTGGCTGGTCTGGCAAAGTACAATAGAGACAATTGATCTAGCTGGTCTGTCATATTAGAATAGAGAGAGTAGATCTAGCTGGTCTGTCAAAATATACAACAGAGACAGTAGATCTACCTTGTCTGTCATAATATAATAGACACAGTAGATCTAGCTGGTCTGTCATGATATAATAGAGACAGTAGATCTAGCTGGTCTGTCATAATACAATAGAGACAGTAGATCTAGTTGGTCTGTCATATTACAATAGAGACAGTAGATCTAGCTGGCCTGTCATAATACAATAGAGACAGTAGATCTAGCTGGTCTGTCATATTACAATAGAGACAGTAGATCTGGCTGGTCTGGCAAAGTACAATAGAGACAGTTGATCTAGCTGGTCTGTCATATTAGAATAGAGACAGTAGATCTAGCTGGTCTGTCAAAATATACAATAGAGACAGTAGATCTAGCTTGTCTGTCATAATAGAATAGAGACAGTAGATCTACCTTTCTGTCATAATATAATAGAGACAGTAGATCTAGCTGGTCTGTCATAATACAATAGAGACAGTAGATCTAGCTGGTCTGTCATAATATAATAGAGACAGTAGATCTAGTCATAATATAATGTAGATCTAGCTGGTCTGTCATAATATAATAGAGACAGTAGATCTAGCTGGTCTGTCATAATATAATAGAGACAGTAGATCTAGCTGGTCTGTCATAATATAATAGAGAAAATAGATCTAGTTGGTCTGTCATTTTATAATAGAGACAGTAGATCTACCTTGTCTGTCATTTTATAATAGACACAGTAGATCTAGCTGGTCTGTCATAATATAATAGTGACAGTAGATCTAGCTGGTCTGTCATAATATAATAGAGACAGTAGATGTAGCTGGTGTGTCATATTATAATAGAGACAGTAGATCTAGCTGGTCTGTCATAATACAATAGAGACAGTAGATCTAGCTGGTCTGTCATAATATAATAGAGACAGTAGATCTAGCTGGTCTGTCATAATATAATAGAGACAGTAGATCTAGCTGGTCTGTCATAATATAATAGAGACAGTAGATCTAGCTGGTCTGTCATAATATAATAGAGACAGTAGATCTAGCTGGTCTGTCATAATATAATAGAGAAAGTAGATCTAGCTGGTCTGTCATAATATAATAGAGACAGTAGATCTAGCTGGTCTGTCATAATATAATAGAGACAGTAGATCTAGCTGGTCTGTCATAATATAATAGAGACAGTAGATCTAGCTGGTCTGTCATAATATAATAGAGACAGTAGATCTAGCTGGTCTGTCATAATATAATAGAGACAGTAGATCTAGCTGGTCTGTCATAATATAATAGAGACAGTAGATCTAGCTGGTCTGTCATAATACAATAGAGACAGTAGATCTAGCTGGTCTGTCATAATACAATAGAGACAGTAGATCTAGCTGGTCTGTCATAATATAATAGAGACAGTAGATCTAGCTGGTCTGTCATAATATAATAGAGACAGTAGATCTAGCTGGTCTGTCATAATACAATAGAGACAGTAGATCTACCTGGTCTGTCATAATATAATAGAGACAGTAGATCTACCTGGTCTGTCATAATATAATAGAGACAGTAGATCTAGCTGGTCTGTCATAATATAATAGAGACAGTAGATCTAGCTGGTCTGTCATAATATAATAGAGACAGTAGATCTAGCTGGTCTGTCATAATATAATAGAGACAGTAGATCTAGCTGGTCTGTCATAATATAATAGAGACAGTAGATCTAGCTGGTCTGTCATAATACAATAGAGACAGTAGATCTAGCTGGTCTGTCATAATATAATAGAGACAGTAGATCTAGCTGGTCTGTCATAATATAATAGAGACAGTAGATCTAGCTGGTCTGTCATAATATAATAGAGACAGTAGATCTAGCTGGTCTGTCATAATATAATAGAGACAGTAGATCTAGCTGGTCTGTCATAATATAATAGAGACAGTAGATCTAGCTGGTCTGTCATAATATAATAGAGACAGTAGATCTAGCTGGTCTGTCATAATATAATAGAGACAGTAGATCTAGCTGGTCTGTCATAATATAATAGAGACAGTAGATCTAGCTGGTCTGTCATAATACAATAGAGACAGTAGATCTAGCTGGTCTGTCATAATATAATAGAGACAGTAGATCTAGCTGGTCTGTCATAATATAATAGAGACAGTAGATCTAGCTGGTCTGTCATAATACAATAGAGACAGTAGATCTACCTGGTCTGTCATAATACAATAGAGACAGTAGATCTAGCTGGTCTGTCATAATATAATAGAGACAGTAGATCTAGCTGGTCTGTCATAATATAATAGAGACAGTAGATCTACCTGGTCTGTCATAATATAATAGAGACAGTAGATCTAGCTGGTCTGTCATACTATAATAGAGACAGTAGATCTAGCTGGTCTGTCATAATATAATAGAGACAGTAGATCTAGCTGGTCTGTCATAATATAATAGAGACAGTAGATCTAGCTGGTCTGTCATAATATAATAGAGACAGTAGATCTAGCTGGTCTGTCATAATATAATAGAGACAGTAGATCTAGCTGGTCTGTCATAATATAATAGAGACAGTAGATCTAGCTGGTCTGTCATAATATAATAGAGACAGTAGATCTAGCTGGTCTGTCATAATATAATAGAGACAGTAGATCTAGCTGGTCTGTCCTAATACAATAGAGACAGTAGATCTAGCTGGTCTGTCATAATACAATAGAGACTGTAGATCTAGCTGGTCTGTCATAATACAATAGAGACAGTAGATCTAGCTGGTCTGTCATAATACAAGAGACAGTAGATCTAGCTGGTCTGTCATAATACAATAGAGACAGTAGATCTAGCTGGTCTGTCATAATACAAGAGACAGTAGATCTAGCTGGTCTGACATAATACAATAGAGAAAGTAGATCTAGCTGGTCTGTCATAATATAATAGAGACAGTAGATCTAGCTGGTCTGTCATAATATAATAGAGACAGTAGATCTAGCTGGTCTGTCATAATATAATAGAGACAGTAGATCTAGCTGGTCTTTCAAAATATAATAGAGACAGTAGATCTAGCTGGTCTGTCATAATATAATAGAGACAGTAGATCTAGCTGGTCTTTCATAATACAATAGAGACAGTAGATCTAGCTGGTCTGTCATAATATAATAGAGACACTAGATCTAGCTGTTCTGTCATAATAAAACAGAGACAGTAGATCTAGCTGGTCTGTTATAATATAATAGAGACAGTAGATATACCTGGCCTGTCATAATATACTAGAGAAAGTAGATCTAGCTGGTCTGTCATAATATAATAGAGACAGTAGATCTAGCTGGTCTGTCATAATATAATAGAGACAGTAGATCTACCTGGTCTGTCATAATATAATAGAGACAGTAGATCTAGCTGGTCTGTCATAATATAATAGAGACAGTAGATCTAGCTGGTCTGTCATAATATAATAGAGACAGTATATCTAGTTGGTGTGTCATTTTATAATAGACACATAGACAGTAGATTTCGCTGGTCTGTCATAATATAACAGAGACAGTAGATCTAGTTGGTCTGTCATAATACAATAGAGACAGTAGATCTAGCTAATCTGTCATGATATAGAGACAGTAGATCTAGCTGGTCTGTCATAATACAATAGAGACAGTAGATATACCTTTTCTGTCATAATATAATAGCAACAGTAGATAAAGCTGGTCTGTCATAATATAATAGAGACAGTAGATCTAGCTGGTCTGTCATAATATAATAGAGACAGTAGATCTAGCTGGTCTGTCATAATACAATAGAGACAGTAGATCTAGCTGGTCTGTCATAATATAATAGAGACAGTAGATCTAGCTGGTCTGTCATAATATAATAGAGACAGTAGATCTAGCTGGTCTGTCATAATATAATAGAGACAGTAGATCTAGCTGGTCTGTCATAATATAATAGAGACAGTAGATCTAGCTGGTCTGTCATAATACAATAGAGACAGTAGATCTAGCTGGTCTGTCATAATATAATAGAGACACTAGATCTAGCTGGTCTGTAATAATATAACAGAGATTGTAGATCTAGCTGTTCTGTCATAATACAATAGAGACAGTAGATCTAGCTGGTCTGTCATAATATAATAGAGACAGTATATCTAGTTGGTCTGTCATAATACAATAAAGACAGTAGATCAAGCTGGTCTGTCATAATACAATAGAGACAGTAGATCTAGCTGGTCTGTTAATATAATAGAGACAGTAGATATACCTGGCCTGTCATAATATACTAGAGAAAGTAGATCAAGCTGGTCTGTCATAATATAATAGACACAGTAGATCTAGCTGGTCTGTCATAATATAATAGAGACAGTAGATCTACCTGGTCTGTCAAAATATAATAGAGACAGTAGATCTAGTTGGTCTGTCAAAATACAATAGAGACAGTAGATCTAGCTGGTCTGTCATAATATAACAGAGACAGTAGATCTAGCTGGTCTGTCATAATACAATAGAGACAGTAGATCTAGCTCGTCTGTCATAATATAATAGAGACAGTACATCTAGCTGGTCTGTCACAATACAATAGAGACAGTAGATCTACCTTTTCTGTCATAATATAATAGAGACAGTAGATCTAGCTGGTCTGTCATAATATAATAGAGACAGTAGATCTACCTGGTCTGTCATAATACAATAGAGACAGTAGATCTAGCTGGTCTGTCATAATATAATAGCGACAGTAGATCTAGCTGGTCTGTCATAATACAATAGAGACAGTAGATCTAGCTGGTCTGTCATAATATAATAGAGACAGTAGATCTAGCTGGTCTGTCATAATATAATAGAGACAGTAGATCTAGCTGGTCTGTCATAATATAATAGACACAGTAGATCTAGCTGGTCTTTCAAAATATAATAGAGACAGTAGATCTAGCTGGTCTTTCATAATACAATAGAGACAGTAGATCTAGCTGGTCTGTCATAATATAATAGAGACACTAGATCTAGCTGGTCTGTAATAATATAACAGAGATTGTAGATCTAGCTGTTCTGTCATAATACAATAGAGACAGTAGATCTAGCTGGTCTGTCATAATATAATAGAGACAGTATATCTAGTTGGTCTGTCATAATACAATAGAGACAGTAGATCAAGCTGGTCTGTCATAATACAATAGAGACAGTAGATCTAGCTGGTCTGTTATAATATAATAGAGACAGTAGATATACCTGGCCTGTCATAATATACAAGAGAAGGTAGATCAAGCTGGTCTGTCATAATATAATAGACACAGTAGATCTAGCTGGTCTGTCATAATATAATAGAGACAGTAGATCTACCTGGTCTGTCATAATATAATAGAGACAGTATATCTAGTTGGTCTGTCATAATACAATAAAGACAGTAGATCAAGCTGGTCTGTCATAATACAATAGAGACAGTAGATCTACCTGGTCTGTCAAAATATAATAGAGACAGTAGGTCTAGCTGGTGTGTCATAATATAATAGAGACAGTAGATCTAGCTGGTCTGTCATAATATGACAGTAGATCTAGCTGGTCTTTCATAATATAATAGAGACAACACATCTAGTTGGTCTGTCAAAATACAATAGAGACAGTAGATTTCGCTGGTCTGTCATAATATAACAGAGATTGTAGATCTAGCTGTTCTGTCATAATACAATAGAGAGAGTAGATCTAGCTGGTCTGTCATGATATAATAGAGACACTAGATCTAGCTGGTCTGTCATAATATAACAGATAGTAGATCTAGCTGTTCTTTCATAATACAATAGAGACAGTAGATCTAGCTGGTCTGTTATAATATAATAGAGACAGTAGATATACCTGGTCTGTCAAAATATAATAGAGACAGTAGATCTAGCTGGTGTGTCATAATATAATAGAGACAGTAGATCTAGTTGGTCTGTCATAATACAATAGAGACAGTAGATCTAGCTGGTCTGTCATAATACAATAGAGACAGTAGATATACCTGGTCTGTCATAATATAATAGCAACAGTAGATAAAGCTGGTCTGTCATAATATAATAGAGACAGTAGATCTAGCTGGTCTGTCATAATATAATAGAGACAGTAGATCTAGCTGGTCTTTCATAATATAATAGAGACAGTAGATCTAGCTGGTCTGTAATAATATAATAGAGAAGTAGATCAAGCTGGTCTGTCATAATATAATAGACAGGAGATCTAGCTGGTCTGTCATAATACAATAGAGACAGTAGATCTAGCTGGTCTGTCATTCTATAATAGAGACAGTAGATCTAGCTGGTCTTTCATAATATAATAGAGACAGTAGATCTAGCTGGTCTTTCATAATATAATAGAGACAGTAGATCTAGTTGGTCTGTCATAATATAATAGAGACAGTAGATCTAGCTGGTCTGTCATAATATAATAGAGACAGTAGATCTAGCTGGTCTGTCATAATATAATAGAGAAAGTAGATCTAGCTGGTCTGTCATAATATACAACAGAGACAGTAGATCTAGCTGGTCTGTCATAATACAATAGAGACAGTAGATCTAGCTGGTCTGTCATTTTATAATAGAGACAGTAGATCTAGCTGGTCTTTCATAATATAATAGAGACAGTAGATCTAGCTGGTCTGTCATAATACAATAGAGACAGTAGATCTAGCTGGTCTGTCATTTTATAATAGAGACAGTAGATCTAGCTGGTCTTTCATAATATAAAAGAGACAGTAGATCTAGCTGGTCTGTCATTTTATAATAGAGACAGTAGATCTAGCTGGTCTTTCATAATATAATAGAGACAGTAGATCTAGCTGGTCTTTCATTTTATAATAGAGACAGTAGATCTAGCTGGTCTTTCATAATATAATAGACACAGTAGATCTAGCTGGTCTTTCATAATATAGAGACAGTAGACCTAGCTGGTCTGTCATTTTATAATAGAGACAGTAGATCTAGCTGGTCTTTCATAATATAATAGAGACAGTAGATCTAGCTGGTCTGTCAAAATATAATAGAGACAGTAGATCTAGCTGGTCTGTCACAATACAATAGAGACAGTAGATCTAGCTGGTATGTCATATTATAATAGAGACAGAGAGACAGTAGATTTAGCTGGTCTGTCATAATATAGAGACACTAGAACTAGCTGGTCTGTCATAATATAATAGAGACAGTAGATCTAGCTGGTATGTCATATTATAATAGAGACAGTAGATCTAGCTGGTCTGTCATAATATAATAGAGACAGTAGATCTAGCTGGTCTGTCATTTTATAATAGAATAGAGACAGTAGATCTAGCTGGTCTGTCATAATATAATAGAGACACTAGAACTAGCTGGTCTGTCATAATATAATAGATATAGTAGATCTAGCTGGTATGTCATATTATAATAGAGACAGAGAGACAGTAGATCTAGCTGGTCTGTCATAATAGAATAGAGACAGTAGATCTAGCTGGTCTGTCATAATATAATAGAGACAGTAGATCTACCTGGTCTGTCATAATACAATAGAGACAGTAGATCTAGCTGGTCTGTCATAATACAATAGAGACAGTAGATCTAGCTGGTCTGTCATAATACAATAGAGACAGTAGATCTAGCTGGTCTGTCATAATATAATAGAGACAGTAGATCTAGCTGGTCTGTCATAATATAATAGAGACAGTAGATCTAGCTGGTCTGTCATAATATAATAGAGACAGTAGATCTAGCTGGTCTGTCATAATATAATAGAGACAGTAGATCTAGCTGGTCTGTCATAATATAATAGAGACAGTAGATCTAGCTGGTCTGTCATAATATAATAGAGACAGTAGATCTAGCTGGTCTGTCATTTTATAATAGAGACAGTAGATCTAGCTGGTCTGTCATAATACAATAGAGACAGTAGATCTAGCTGGTCTGTCATTTTATAATAGAGACAGTAGATCTAGCTGGTCTGTCATAATATAATAGAGACAGTAGATCTAGCTGTTCTGTCATAATATAATAGAGACAGTAGATCTACCTGGTCTGTCATATTATAATAGAGACAGTAGATCTAGCTGGTCTGTCATAATATAATAGAGACAGTAGATCTAGCTGGTCTGTCATAATATAATAGAGACAGTAGATCTAGCTGGTCTGTCATAATATAATAGAGACAGTAGATCTAGCTGGTCTGTCATAATACAATAGAGACAGTAGATCTAGCTGGTCTGTCATAATATAATAGAGACAGTAGATCTAGCTGGTCTGTCATTTTATAATAGAGACAGTAGATCTAGCTGGTCTGTCATAATATAATAGAGACAGTAGATCTAGCTGGTCTGTCATAATATAATAGAGACAGTAGATCTAGCTGGTCTGTCATAATATGATAGAGACAGTAGATCTGGAGCTGGTCTGTCATAATATACAACAGAGACAGTAGATCTAGCTGGTCTGTCATAATATAATAGAGACAGTAGATCTAGCTGGTCTGTCATAATATAATAGAGACAGTAGATCTAGCTGGTCTGTCATAATATAATAGAGACAGTAGATCTAGCTGGTCTGTCATTATAATAGAGACAGTAGATCTAGCTGGTCTGTCATAAATAATAGAGACAGTAGATCTAGCTGGTCTGTCATAATATAATAGAGATAGTAGATCTAGCTGGTCTGTCATAATACAATAGAGACAGTAGATCTAGCTGGTCTGTCATAATATAATAGAGACAGTAGATCTAGCTGGTCTGTCATAATACAATAGAGACAGTAGATCTAGCTGGTCTGTCATTTTATAATAGAGACAGTAGATCTAGCTGGTCTGTCATAATATAATAGAGACAGTAGATCTAGCTGGTCTGTCATAATATAATAGAGACAGTAGATCTAGCTGGTCTGTCATAATATAATAGAGACAGTAGATCTAGCTGGTCTGTCATAATATAATAGAGACAGTAGATCTAGCTGGTCTGTCATAATACAATAGAGACAGTAGATCTAGCTGGTCTGTCATAATATAATAGAGACAGTAGATCTAGCTGGTCTGTCATAATATAATAGAGACAGTAGATCTAGCTGGTCTGTCATAATATAATAGAGAAAGTAGATCTAGCTGGTCTGTCATAATATAATAGACACAGTAGATCTAGCTGGTCTGTCATAATATAATAGAGACAGTAGATCTAGCTGGTCTGTCATAATATAATAGAGACAGTAGATCTAGCTGGTCTGTCATAATATAATAGAGACAGTAGATCTAGCTGGTCTGTCATAATATAATAGAGACAGTAGATCTAGCTGGTCTGTCATAATATAATAGAGACAGTAGATCTAGCTGGTCTGTCATTTTATAATAGAGACAGTAGATCTAGCTGGTCTGTCATAATATAATAGAGACAGTAGATCTAGCTGGTCTGTCATAATATAATAGAGACAGTAGATCTAGCTGGTCTGTCATAATATAATAGAGACAGTAGATCTAGCTGGTCTGTCATAATATAATAGAGACAGTAGATCTAGCTGGTCTGTCATAATATAATAGAGACAGTAGATCTAGCTGGTCTGTCATAATATAATAGAGACAGTAGATCTAGCTGGTCTGTCATAATATAATAGAGACAGTAGATCTAGCTGGTCTGTCATAATATAATAGAGACAGTAGATCTAGCTGGTCTGTCATAATATAATAGAGACAGTAGATCTAGCTGGTCTGTCATAATATAATAGAGACAGTAGATCTAGCTGGTCTGTCATAATATAATAGAGACAGTAGATCTAGCTGGTCTGTCATAATATAATAGAGACAGTAGATCTAGCTGGTCTGTCATAATAGAGACAGTAGATCTAGCTGGTCTGTCATAATATAATAGAGACAGTAGATCTAGCTGGTCTGTCATAATACAATAGAGACAGTAGATCTAGCTGGTCTGTCATAATATAATAGAGACAGTAGATCTAGCTGGTCTGTCATAATATAATAGAGACAGTAGATCTAGCTGGTCTGTCATAATATAATAGAGACAGTAGATATAGCTGGTCTGTCATAATATAATAGAGACAGTAGATCTAGCTGGTCTGTCATAATATACAACAGAGACAGTAGATCTAGCTGGTCTGTCATAATATAATAGAGACAGTAGATCTAGCTGGTCTGTCATAATATAATAGAGACAGTAGATCTAGCTGGTCTGTCATAATATAATAGAGACAGTAGATCTAGCTGGTCTGTCATAATATAATAGAGACAGTAGATCTAGCTGGTCTGTCATAATATAATAGAGACAGTAGATCTAGCTGGTCTGTCATAATATAATAGAGACAGTAGATCTAGCTGGTCTGTCATAATATAATAGAGACAGTAGATCTAGCTGGTCTGTCATAATATAATAGAGACAGTAGATCTAGCTGGTCTGTCATAAATAATAGAGACAGTAGATCTAGCTGGTCTGTCATAATATAATAGAGACAGTAGATCTAGCTGGTCTGTCATAATATAATAGAGACAGTAGATCTAGCTGGTCTGTCATAATATAATAGAGACAGTAGATCTAGCTGGTCTGTCATAATATAATAGAGACAGTAGATCTAGCTGGTCTGTCATAATATAATAGAGACAGTAGATCTAGCTGGTCTGTCATAATATAATAGAGACAGTAGATCTAGCTGGTCTGTCATAATATAATAGAGACAGTAGATCTAGCTGGTCTGTCATAATATAATAGAGACAGTAGATCTAGCTGGTCTGTCATAATATAATAGAGACAGTAGATCTAGCTGGTCTGTCATAATATAATAGAGACAGTAGATCTAGCTGGTCTGTCATAATATAATAGAGACAGTAGATCTAGCTGGTCTGTCATAATATAATAGAGACAGTAGATCTAGCTGGTCTGTCATAATATAATAGAGACAGTAGATCTAGCTGGTCTGTCATAATAAATAATAGAGACAGTAGATCTAGCTGGTCTGTCATAATATAATAGAGACAGTAGATCTAGCTGGTCTGTCATAATATAATAGAGACAGTAGATCTAGCTGGTCTGTCAAATATAATAGAGACAGTAGATCTAGCTGGTCTGTCATAATATAATAGAGACAGTAGATCTAGCTGGTCTGTCATAATATAATAGAGACAGTAGATCTAGCTGGTCTGTCATAATATAATAGAGACAGTAGATCTAGCTGGTCTGTCATAATATAATAGAGACAGTAGATCTAGCTGGTCTGTCATAATATAATAGAGACAGTAGATCTAGCTGGTCTGTCATAATATAATAGAGACAGTAGATCTAGCTGGTCTGTCATATATATAAGAGACAGTAGATCTAGCTGGTCTGTCATAATATAATAGAGACATTAGATCTAGCTGGTCTGTCATATTATAATAGAGAGAGAGACAGTAGATCTAGCTGGTCTGTCATAATATAATAGAGACAGTAGATCTAGCTGGTCTGTCATAATATAATAGAGACAGTAGATCTAGCTGGTCTGTCATAATATAATAGAGACAGTAGATCTAGCTGGTCTGTCATAATATAATAGAGACAGTAGATCTAGCTGGTCTGTCATTTTATAATAGAGATAGAGACAGTAGATCTAGCTGGTCTGTCATAATATAATAGAGACAGTAGATCTAGCTGGTCTGTCATAATATAATAGAGACAGTAGATCTAGCTGGTCTGTCATATTATAATAGAGACAGTAGATCTAGCTGGTCTGTCATAATATAATAGAGACAGTAGATCTAGCTGGTCTGTCATGTCATAATATAATAGAGACAGTAGATCTATCTGGTCTGTCATATTATAAAAGAGACAGTAGATCTATCTGGTCTGTCATACTATAATAGAGACAGTAGATCTAGCTGGTCTGTCATAATACAATAGAGACAGTAGATCTATCTGGTCTGTCATAATATAATAGAGACAGTAGATCTAGCTGGTCTGTCATAATATAATAGAGACAGTAGATCTAGCTGGTCTGTCATAATATAATAGAGACAGTAGATCTAGCTGGTCTGTCATAATATAATAGAGACAGTAGATCTAGCTGGTCTGTCATAATATAATAGAGACAGTAGATCTAGCTGGTCTGTCATAATATAATAGAGACAGTAGATCTAGCTGGTCTGTCATAATATAATAGAGACAGTAGATCTAGCTGGTCTGTCATAATATAATAGAGACAGTAGATCTAGCTGGTCTGTCATAATATAATAGAGACAGTAGATCTAGCTGGTCTGTCATAATATAATAGAGACAGTAGATCTAGCTGGTCTGTCATAATATAATAGAGACAGTAGATCTAGCTGGTCTGTCATAATATAATAGAGACAGTAGATCTAGCTGGTCTGTCATAATATAATAGAGACAGTAGATCTAGCTGGTCTGTCATAATATAATAGAGACAGTAGATCTAGCTGGTCTGTCATAATATAATAGAGACAGTAGATCTAGCTGGTCTGTCATAATATAATAGAGACAGTAGATCTAGCTGGTCTGTCATAATATAATAGAGACAGTAGATCTAGCTGGTCTGTCATAATACAATAGAGACAGTAGATCTAGCTGGTCTGTCATAATATAATAGAGACAGTAGATCTAGCTGGTCTGTCATAATATAATAGAGACAGTAGATCTAGCTGGTCTGTCATAATATAATAGAGACAGTAGATCTAGCTGGTCTGTCATAATATAATAGAGACAGTAGATCTAGCTGGTCTGTCATAATATAATAGAGACAGTAGATCTAGCTGGTCTGTCATAATATAATAGAGACAGTAGATCTAGCTGGTCTGTCATAATATAATAGAGACAGTAGATCTAGCTGGTCTGTCATAATATAATAGAGACAGTAGATCTAGCTGGTCTGTCATAATATAATAGAGACAGTAGATCTAGCTGGTCTGTCATAATATAATAGAGACAGTAGATCTAGCTGGTCTGTCATAATATAATAGAGACAGTAGATCTAGCTGGTCTGTCATAATATAATAGAGACAGTAGATCTAGCTGGTCTGTCATAATATAATAGAGACAGTAGATCTAGCTGGTCTGTCATAATATAATAGAGACAGTAGATCTAGCTGGTCTGTCATAATATAATAGAGACAGTAGATCTAGCTGGTCTGTCATAATATAATAGAGACAGTAGATCTAGCTGGTCTGTCATAATATAATAGAGACAGTAGATCTAGCTGGTCTGTCATAATATAATAGAGACAGTAGATCTAGCTGGTCTGTCATAATATAATAGAGACAGTAGATCTAGCTGGTCTGTCATAATATAATAGAGACAGTAGATCTAGCTGGTCTGTCATAATATAATAGAGACAGTAGATCTAGCTGGTCTGTCATAATATAATAGAGACAGTAGATCTAGCTGGTCTGTCATAATATAATAGAGACAGTAGATCTAGCTGGTCTGTCATAATATAATAGAGACAGTAGATCTAGCTGGTCTGTCATAATATAATAGAGACAGTAGATCTAGCTGGTCTGTCATAATATAATAGAGACAGTAGATCTAGCTGGTCTGTCATAATATAATAGAGACAGTAGATCTAGCTGGTCTGTCATAATATAATAGAGACAGTAGATCTAGCTGGTCTGTCATAATATAATACAGTAGATCTAGCTGGTCTGTCATAATATAATAGATCTAGCTGGTCTGTCATAATATAATAGAGACAGTAGATCTAGCTGGTCTGTCATAATATAATAGAGACAGTAGATCTAGCTGGTCTGTCATAATACAATAGAGACAGTAGATCTAGCTGGTCTGTCATAATATAATAGAGAAGTAGATCTAGCTGGTCTGTCATAATATAATAGAGACAGTAGATCTAGCTGGTCTGTCATAATATAATAGAGACAGTAGATCTAGCTGGTCTGTCATAATATAATAGAGACAGTAGATCTAGCTGGTCTGTCATAATATAATAGAGACAGTAGATCTAGCTGGTCTGTCATAATATAATAGAGACAGTAGATCTAGCTGGTCTGTCATAATATAATAGAGACAGTAGATCTAGCTGGTCTGTCATAATATAATAGAGACAGTAGATCTAGCTGGTCTGTCATAATATAATAGAGACAGTAGATCTAGCTGGTCTGTCATATTATAAAAATACAGAAGATCTAGCTGGTCTGTAATAACATAAGAGACAGTAGATCTAGCTGGTCTTTCATAATATAATAGAGACAGTAGATCTAGCTGGTCTGTCATTTAATAATAGAGACAGTAGATATAGCTGGTCTGTCATAACATAATCGAGACCGTAGATCTAGCTGGTCTGTCATAATATAATAGAGACAGTAGATCTAGCTGGTCTGTCATAATATAATAGAGACAGTAGATCTAGCTGGTCTGACATTTTATAATAGAGTCAGTAGATATAGCTGGTCTGTCATAACATAATAGAGACAGTAGATCTAGCTGGTCTGTCATAATATATAAGAGAGATCTAGCTGGTCTGTCATAATAGAGACAGTAGATCTAGCTGGTCTGTCATAATATAATAGAGACAGTAGATCTAGCTGGTCTGTCATAATATAATAGAGACAGTAGATCTAGCTGGTCTGTCATAATATAATAGAGACAGTAGATCTAGCTGGTCTGTCATAATATAATAGAGACAGAGACAGTAGATCTAGCTGGTCTGTCATAATATAATAGAGACAGTAGATCTAGCTGGTCTGTCATAATATAATAGAGACAGTAGATCTAGCTGGTCTGTCATAATATAATAGAGACAGTAGATCTAGCTGGTCTGTCATAATATAATAGAGACAGTAGATCTAGCTGGTCTGTCATAATATAATAGAGACAGTAGATCTAGCTGGTCTGTCATAATATAATAGAGACAGTAGATCTAGCTGGTCTGTCATAATATAATAGAGACAGTAGATCTAGCTGGTCTGTCATAATATAATAGAGACAGTAGATCTAGCTGGTCTGTCATAATATAATAGAGACAGTAGATCTAGCTGGTCTGTCATAATATAATAGAGACAGTAGATCTAGCTGGTCTGTCATAATATAATAGAGACAGTAGATCTAGCTGGTCTGTCATAATATAATAGAGACAGTAGATCTAGCTGGTCTGTCATAATATAATAGAGACAGTAGATCTAGCTGGTCTGTCATAATATAATAGAGACAGTAGATCTAGCTGGTCTGTCATAATATAATAGACAGTAGATCTAGCTGGTCTGTCATAATATAATAGAGACAGTAGATCTAGCTGGTCTGTCATAATATAATAGAGACAGTAGATCTAGCTGGTCTGTCATAATATAATAGAGACAGTAGATCTAGCTGGTCTGTCATAATATAATAGAGACAGTAGATCTAGCTGGTCTGTCATAATATAATAGAGACAGTAGATCTAGCTGGTCTGTCATAATATAATAGAGACAGTAGATCTAGCTGGTCTGTCATAATATAATAGAGACAGTAGATCTAGCTGGTCTGTCATAATATAATAGAGACAGTAGATCTAGCTGGTCTGTCATAATATAATAGAGACAGTAGATCTAGCTGGTCTGTCATAATATAATAGAGACAGTAGATCTAGCTGGTCTGTCATAATATAATAGAGACAGTAGATCTAGCTGGTCTGTCATAATATAATAGAGACAGTAGATCTAGCTGGTCTGTCATAATATAATAGAGACAGTAGATCTAGCTGGTCTGTCATAATATAATAGAGACAGTAGATCTAGCTGGTCTGTCATAATATAATAGAGACAGTAGATCTAGCTGGTCTCTCATAATATAATAGAGACAGTAGATCTAGCTGGTCTGTCATAATATAATAGAGACAGTAGATCTAGCTGGTCTGTCATAATATAATAGAGACAGTAGATCTAGCTGGTCTGTCATAATATAATAGAGAGGGTAGATCTAGCTGGTCTGTCATATTATTATAGAGACAGTAGTTCTAGCTGGTCTGTCATAATATAATAAGAACAGTAGATCTAAATGGTCTGTCATATTATAATAGAGACAGTAGATCTAGCTGGTCTGTCATAATATAATAGAGACAGTATATCTAGCTGGTCTGTCATAATATATTAGAGACAGTAGATCTCGCTGGTCTTTCATAATATAATAGAGACAGTAGATCTAGCTGGTCTGTCATAATATATTAGAGACAGTAGATCTAGCTGGTCTGTCATAATATAATAGAGACAGTAGATCTAGCTGGTCTGTCATAATATAATAGAGACAGTAGATCTAGCTGGGTCTGTCATAATATATAATAGAGACAGTAGATCTAGCTGGTCTGTCATAATATAATAGAGAAGTAGATCTAGCTGGTCTGTCATAATATAATAGAGACAGTAGATCTAGCTGGTCTGTCATAATATAATAGATCTAGCTGGTCTGTCATAATATAGATCTAGCTGGTCTGTCATAATATAATAGAGACAGTAGATCTAGCTGGTCTGTCATAATATAATAGAGACAGTAGATCTAGCTGGTCTGTCATAATATAATAGAGACAGTAGATCTAGCTGGTCTGTCATAATATAATAGAGACAGTAGATCTAGCTGGTCTGTCATAATATAATAGAGACAGTAGATCTAGCTGGTCTGTCATAATATAATAGAGACAGTAGATCTAGCTGGTCTGTCATAATATAATAGAGACAGTAGATCTAGCTGGTCTGTCATAATATAATAGAGACAGTAGATCTAGCTGGTCTGTCATAATATAATAGAGACAGTAGATCTAGCTGGTCTGTCATAATATAATAGAGACAGTAGATCTAGCTGGTCTGTCATAATATAATAGAGACAGTAGATCTAGCTGGTCTGTCATAATATAATAGAGACAGTAGATCTAGCTGGTCTGTCATAATATAATAGAGACAGTAGATCTAGCTGGTCTGTCATAATATAATAGAGACAGTAGATCTAGCTGGTCTGTCATATATAATAGAGACACAGTAGATCTAGCTGGTCTGTCATAATATAATAGAGACAGTAGATCTAGCTGGTCTGTCATAATATAATAGAGACAGTAGATCTAGCTGGTCTGTCATAATATAATAGAGACAGTAGATCTAGCTGGTCTGTCATAATATAATAGAGACAGTAGATCTAGCTGGTCTGTCATAATATAATAGAGACAGTAGATCTAGCTGGTCTGTCATAATATAATAGAGACAGTAGATCTAGCTGGTCTGTCATAATATAATAGAGACAGTAGATCTAGCTGGTCTGTCATAATATAATAGAGACAGTAGATCTAGCTGGTCTGTCATAATATAATAGAGACAGTAGATCTAGCTGGTCTGTCATAATATAATAGAGACAGTAGATCTAGCTGGTCTGTCATAATATAATAGAGACAGTAGATCTAGCTGGTCTGTCATAATATAATAGAGACAGTAGATCTAGCTGGTCTGTCATAATATAATAGAGACAGTAGATCTAGCTGGTCTGTCATAATATAATAGAGACAGTAGATCTAGCTGGTCTGTCATAATATAATAGAGACAGTAGATCTAGCTGGTCTGTCATAATATAATAGAGACAGTAGATCTAGCTGGTCTGTCATAATATAATAGAGACAGTAGATCTAGCTGGTCTGTCATAATATAATAGAGACAGTAGATCTAGCTGGTCTGTCATAATATAATAGAGACAGTAGATCTAGCTGGTCTGTCATAATATAATAGAGACAGTAGATCTAGCTGGTCTGTCATAATATAATAGAGACAGTAGATCTAGCTGGTCTGTCAAAATAATAGAGACAGTAGATCTAGCTGGTCTGTCATAATATAATAGAGACAGTAGATCTAGCTGGTCTGTCATAATATAATAGAGACAGAGACAGTAGATCTAGCTGGTCTGTCATAATATAATAGAGACAGTAGATCTAGCTGGTCTGTCATAATATAATAGAGACAGTAGATCTAGCTGGTCTGTCATAATATAATAGAGACAGTAGATCTAGCTGGTCTGTCATAATATAATAGAGACAGTAGATCTAGCTGGTCTGTCATAATATAATAGAGACAGTAGATCTAGCTGGTCTGTCATAAATATAATAGAGACAGTAGATCTAGCTGGTCTGTCAAAATATAATAGAGACAGTAGATCTAGCTGGTCTGTCATAATATAATAGAGACAGTAGATCTAGCTGGTCTGTCATAATATAATAGAGACAGTAGATCTAGCTGGTCTGTCATAATATAATAGAGACAGTAGATCTAGCTGGTCTGTCATAATATAATAGAGACATAGAGACAGTAGATCTAGCTGGTCTGTCATAATATAATAGAGACAGTAGATCTAGCTGGTCTGTCATAATATATAGAGACAGTAGATCTAGCTGGTCTGTCATAATATAATAGAGACAGTAGATCTAGCTGGTCTGTCATAATATAATAGAGACAGTAGATCTAGCTGGTCTGTCATAATATAATAGAGACAGTAGATCTAGCTGGTCTGTCATAATATAACAGAGACAGTAGATCTAGCTGGTCTGTCATAATATAATAGAGACAGTAGATCTAGCTGGTCTGTCATAATATAATAGAGACAGTAGATCTAGCTGGTCTGTCATAATATAATAGAGACAGTAGATCTAGCTGGTCTGTCATAATATAATAGAGACAGTAGATCTAGCTGGTCTGTCATAATATAATAGAGACAGTAGATCTAGCTGGTCTGTCATAATATAATAGAGACAGTAGATCTAGCTGGTCTGTCATAATATAATAGAGACAGTAGATCTAGCTGGTCTGTCATAATATAATAGAGACAGTAGATCTAGCTGGTCTGTCATAATATAATAGAGACAGTAGATCTAGCTGGTCTGTCATAATATAATAGAGACAGTAGATCTAGCTGGTCTGTCATAATATAATAGAGACAGTAGATCTAGCTGGTCTGTCATAATATAATAGAGACAGTAGATCTAGCTGGTCTGTCATAATATAATAGAGACAGTAGATCTAGCTGGTCTGTCATAATATAATAGAGACAGTAGATCTAGCTGGTCTGTCATAATATAATAGAGACAGTAGATCTAGCTGGTCTGTCATAATATAATAGAGACAGTAGATCTAGCTGGTCTGTCAGTAGATAGATCTAGCTGGTCTGTCATAATATAATAGAGACAGTAGATCTAGCTGGTCTGTCATAATATAATAGAGACAGTAGATCTAGCTGGTCTGTCATAATATAATAGAGACAGTAGATCTAGCTGGTCTGTCATGTCATAATAATAGAGACAGTAGATCTAGCTGGTCTGTCATAATATAATAGAGACAGTAGATCTAGCTGGTCTGTCATAATATAATAGAGACAGTAGATCTAGCTGGTCTGTCATAATATAATAGAGACAGTAGATCTAGCTGGTCTGTCATAATATAATAGAGACAGTAGATCTAGCTGGTCTGTCATAATATAATAGAGACAGTAGATCTAGCTGGTCTGTCATAATATAATAGAGACAGTAGATCTAGCTGGTCTGTCATAATATAATAGAGACAGTAGATCTAGCTGGTCTGTCATAATATAATAGAGACAGTAGATCTAGCTGGTCTGTCATAATATAATAGAGACAGTAGATCTAGCTGGTCTGTCATAATATAATAGAGACAGTAGATCTAGCTGGTCTGTCATAATATACAATAGAGACAGTAGATCTAGCTGGTCTGTCATAATATAATAGAGACAGTAGATCTAGCTGGTCTGTCTGTCATAATATAATAGAGACAGTAGATCTAGCTGGTCTGTCATAATATAATAGAGACAGTAGATCTAGCTGGTCTGTCATAATATAATAGAGACAGTAGATCTAGCTGGTCTGTCATAATATAATAGAGACAGTAGATCTAGCTGGTCTGTCATAATATAATAGAGACAGTAGATCTAGCTGGTCTGTCATAATATAATAGAGACAGTAGATCTAGCTGGTCTGTCATAATATAATAGAGACAGTAGATCTAGCTGGTCTGTCATAATATAATAGAGACAGTAGAGCTGGTCTGTAGATCTGCTGGTCTGTCATAATATAATAGAGACAGTAGATCTAGCTGGTCTGTCATAATATAATAGAGACAGTAGATCTAGCTGGTCTGTCATAATATAATAGAGACAGTAGATCTAGCTGGTCTGTCATAATATAATAGAGACAGTAGATCTAGCTGGTCTGTCATAATATAATAGAGACAGTAGATCTAGCTGGTCTGTCATAATATAATAGAGACAGTAGATCTAGCTGGTCTGTCATAATATAATAGAGACAGTAGATCTAGCTGGTCTGTCATAATATAATAGAGACAGTAGATCTAGCTGGTCTGTCATAATATAATAGAGACAGTAGATCTAGCTGGTCTGTCATAATATAATAGAGACAGTAGATCTAGCTGGTCTGTCATAATATAATAGAGACAGTAGATCTAGCTGGTCTGTCATAATATAATAGAGACAGTAGATCTAGCTGGTCTGTCATAATATAATAGAGACAGTAGATCTAGCTGGTCTGTCATAATATAATAGAGACAGTAGATCTAGCTGGTCTGTCATAATATAATAGAGACAGTAGATCTAGCTGGTCTGTCATAATATAATAGAGACAGTAGATCTAGCTGGTCTGTCATAATATAATAGAGACAGTAGATCTAGCTGGTCTGTCATAATATAATAGAGACAGTAGATCTAGCTGGTCTGTCATAATATAATAGAGACAGTAGATCTAGCTGGTCTGTCATAATATAATAGAGACAGTAGATCTAGCTGGTCTGTCATAATATAATAGAGACAGTAGATCTAGCTGGTCTGTCATAATATAATAGAGACAGTAGATCTAGCTGGTCTGTCATAATATAATAGAGACAGTAGATCTAGCTGGTCTGTCATAATATAATAGAGACAGTAGATCTAGCTGGTCTGTCATAATATAATAGAGACAGTAGATCTAGCTGGTCTGTCATAATATAATAGAGACAGTAGATCTAGCTGGTCTGTCATAATATAATAGAGACAGTAGATCTAGCTGGTCTGTCATAATATAATAGAGACAGTAGATCTAGCTGGTCTGTCATAATATAATAGAGACAGTAGATCTAGCTGGTCTGTCATAATATAATAGAGACAGTAGATCTAGCTGGTCTGTCATAATATAATAGAGACAGTAGATCTAGCTGGTCTGTCATAATATAATAGAGACAGTAGATCTAGCTGGTCTGTCATAATATAATAGAGACAGTAGATCTAGCTGGTCTGTCATAATATAATAGAGACAGTAGATCTAGCTGGTCTGTCATAATATAATAGAGACAGTAGATCTAGCTGATCTGTCATAATACAATTGAGACAGGAGATCTACCTGGTCTGTCATAATATAATAGAGACAGTAGATCTAGCTGGTCTGTCATAATATAATAGAGACAGTAGATCTAGCTGGTCTGTCATAATAGAGACAGTAGATCTAGCTGGTCTGTCATAATATAATAGAGACAGTAGATCTAGCTGGTCTGTCATAATATAATAGAGACAGTAGATCTAGCTGGTCTGTCATAATATAATAGAGACAGTAGATCTAGCTGGTCTGTCATATTATAATAGAGACAGTAGATCTAGCTGGTCTGTCATAATAGAGACAGTAGATCTAGCTGGTCTGTCATAATATAATAGAGACAGTAGATCTAGCTGGTCTGTCATAATATAATAGAGACAGTAGATCTAGCTGGTCTGTCATAATATAATAGAGACAGTAGATCTAGCTGGTCTGTCATAATATAATAGAGACAGTAGATCTAGCTGGTCTGTCATAATATAATAGAGACAGTAGATCTAGCTGGTCTGTCATAATATAATAGAGACAGTAGATCTAGCTGGTCTGTCATAATATAATAGAGACAGTAGATCTAGCTGGTCTGTCATAATATAATAGAGACAGTAGATCTAGCTGGTCTGTCATAATATAATAGAGACAGTAGATCTAGCTGGTCTGTCATAATATAATAGAGACAGTAGATCTAGCTGGTCTGTCATAATATAATAGAGACAGTAGATCTAGCTGGTCTGTCATAATATAATAGAGACAGTAGATCTACCTGGTCTGTCATAATATAATAGAGACAGTAGATCTAGCTGGTCTGTCATAATATAATAGAGACAGTAGATCTAGCTGGTCTTTCATAATATAGAGACAGTAGATCTAGCTGGTCTGTCATAATAGAATAGAGACAGTAGGTGTAGCTGTTCTGTCATAATATAATAGAGACAGTATATCTACCTGGTCTATCATAATACAATAGAGACAGTAGATCTAGCTGGTCTGTCATAATATAATAGAGACAGTAGAATCTAGCTGGTCTGTCATAATACAATAGAGACAGTAGATCTAGCTGGTCTGTTATAATATAATAGAGACAGTAGATCTAGCTGGTCTGTTTCATAATAGAGACAGTAGATCTAGCTGGTCTGTCATAATATAATAGAGACAGTAGATCTAGCTGGTCTGTCATAATATAATAGAGACAGTAGATCTACCTGGTCTGTCATAATATAATAGAGACAGTAGATCTAGCTGGTCTGTCATAATATAATAGAGACAGTAGATCTAGCTGGTCTGTCATAATATAATAGAGACAGTAGATCTAGCTGGTCTGTCATAATATAATAGAGACAGTAGATCTAGCTGGTCTGTCATAATATAATAGAGACAGTAGATCTAGCTGGTCTGTCATAATATAATAGAGACAGTAGATCTAGCTGGTCTGTCATAATATAATAGAGACAGTAGATCTAGCTGGTCTGTCATAATATAATAGAGACAGTAGATCTAGCTGGTCTGTCATAATATAATAGAGACAGTAGATCTAGCTGGTCTGTCAAAATATAATAGAGACAGTAGATCTAGCTGGTCTGTCAAAATATAATAGAGACAGTAGATCTAGCTGGTCTGTCATAATATAATAGAGACAGTAGATCTAGCTGGTCTGTCATAATATAATAGAGACAGTAGATCTAGCTGGTCTGTCATAATATAATAGTGACAGTAGATCTAGCTGGTCTGTCATAATATAATAGAGACAATAGATGTAGCTAGTCTGTCATAATATAATAGAGACAGAGACAGTAGATCTAGCTGGTCTGTCATAATATAATAGAGACAATAGATCTAGCTGGTATGTCATAATATAATAGAGAGAGCAGATCTAGCTGGTCTGTCATAATATGATAGAAACAGTAGATCTAGCTGGTCTGGCATAATATAATAGAGACAGTAGATCTAGCTGGTCTGTCATAATATAATAGAGACAGTAGATCTACCTGGTCTGTCATATTATAATAGAGGCAGTAGATCTAGCTGGTCTGTCAGAATATAATAGAGACAGTACATCTAGCTGGTCTGTCATAATATAATGGAGACAGTAGATCAAGCTGGTCTGTCATATTATAATAGAGACAGTAGATCTAGCTGGTCTGTCATATTATAATAGAGAAAGTAGATCTAGCTGGTCTGTCATAATGATATAGAGACAGTAGATCTAGCTGGTCTGTCATAATTTAGAGACAGTAGATCTAGCTGGTCTGTCATATTATAATAGAGACAGTTGATCTAGCTGGTCTGTCATAATATAATAGAGACAGTAGAACTAGCTGGTCTGTCATAATATTATAGAGACAGTAGATCTAGCTGGTCTGTCATAATATAATAGAGACAGTAGATCTAGCTGGTCTGTCATAATAGAGACAGTAGATCTAGCTGGTCTGTCATAATAGAATAGAGACAGTAGATCTAGCTGGTCTGTCATAATATAATAGAGACAGTATATCTACCTGGTCTGTCATAATACAATAGAGACAGTAGATCTAGCTGGTCTGTCATAATATAATAGAGACAGTAGATCTAGCTGGTCTGTCATAATATAATAGAGACAGTAGATCTAGCTGGTCTGTCATTTTATAATAGAGACAGCAGATCTAGTCTTTTCTGTCATAATATAATAGAGACAGTAGATCTAGCTGGTCTGTCATAATATAATAGAGACAGTAGATCTAGTTGGTCTGTCATAATACAATAGAGACAGTAGATCTAGCTGGTCTGTCATAATACAATAGAGACAGTAGATCTAGCTGGTCTGTCATAATATAATAGAGACAGTAGATCTAGCTGGTCTGTCATAATACAATAGAGACAGCAGATCTAGCTGGTCTGTCATAATATAATAGTGACAGTATATCTAGTTGGTCTGTCATTTTATAATAAAGACAGAGACAGTAGATTTAGCTGGTCTGTCATAATATAATAGAGAGTAGATATACCTGGCCTGTCATAATATACTAGAGAAAGTAGATCTAGCTGGTCTGTCATAATATAATAGAGACAGTAGAAATAGCTGGTCTGTCATTTTATAATAGAGACAGCAGATCTAGCTGGTCTGTCATAATATAATAGCAGACAGTAGATAAAGCTGGTCTGTCATTTTATAAAGAGACAGTAGATCTACCTGGTCTGTCAAAATATAATAGAGACAGTAGATCTAGCTGGTCTGTCATTTTATAATAGAGACAGTAGATCTAGCTGGTCTGTCATAATACAATAGAGACAGTAGATCTACCTTTCTGTCATAATATAATAGTGACAGTAGATCTAGCTGGTCTGTCATTATATAAACTAGAGACAGTAGATCTACCTGGTCTGTCAAAATATAATAGAGACAGTAGATCTAGCTGGTCTGTCATTTTTATAATAGAGACAGTAGATCTAGCTGGTCTGTCATAATATAATAGAGACAGTAGATCTAGCTGGTCTGTCATAATATAATAGAGACAGTAGATCTACCTGGTCTGTCATAATATAATAGAGACAGTAGATCTAGCTGGTCTGTCATAATATAATAGAGACAGTAGATCTAGCTCGTCTTTCATGATATAATAGAGACAATAGATCTAGTTGGTCTGTCATAATATAATAGAGACATATAGACAGTAGATCTAGCTGGTCTGTCATAATACAATAGAGACAGTAGATCTAGCTGGTCTGTCATAATATAATAGAGACAGTAGATCTAGCTGGTCTGTCATAATACAATAGAGACAGTAGGTGTAGCTGGTCTGTCATAATATAATAGTGACAGTATATCTACCTGGTCTATCATAATACAATAGAGACAGTAGATCTAGCTGGGCTGTCATAATATAATAGAGACAGTAGATCTAGCTGGTCTGTCATAATGCAATAGAGACAGTAGATCTAGCTGGTCTGTCATGATATAATAGAGACAGTAGATCTAGCTGGTCTGTCATAATATAATAGACACAGTAGATCTAGCTGGTCTGTCATAATATAATAGAGAATGTAGATCAAGCTGGTCTGTCATAATATAATAGACACAGTAGATCTAGCTGGTCTGTCATAATATAATAGAGAAAGTAGATCTAGTTGGTCTGTCATAATACAATAGAGACAGTAGGTGTAGCTGGTCTGTCATAATATAATAGTGACAGTATATCTACCTGGTCTATCATAATACAATAGAGACAGTAGATCTAGCTGGGCTGTCATAATACAATAGAGACAGTAGATCTAGCTGGTCTGTCATAATACAATAGAGACAGTAGATCTAGCTGGTCTGTCTTAATACAATAGAGACAGTAGATCTAGCTGGTCTGTCATTTTATAATAGAGACATAGACAGTAGATCTAGCTGGTCTGTCATAATACAATAGAGACAGTAGATCTAGCTGGTCTGTCATAATATAACAGAGACAGTAGGTGTAGCTGTTCTGTAATAATATAATAGAGACAGTATATCTACCTGGTCTATCATAATACAATAGAGACAGTAGATCTAGCTGGTCTGTCTTAATATAATAGACAGTAGATCTAGCTGGTCTGTCTTAATATAATAGACAGTAGATCTAGCTGGTCTGTCATAATATGAGACAGTAGATATAGCTGGTCTGTCATATTATAATAGAGACAGTAGATCTAGCTGGTCTGTCAAAATATAGAGACAGTAGATCTAGCTGGTCTGTCATAATATAATAGAGACATAGAGACAGTAGATTTAGCTGGTCTGTCATAATATAATAGAGACACTAGATCTAGCTGGTCTGTCATAATATAATAGAGACATAGAGACAGTAGATCTAGCTGGTCTGTCATAATATAATAGAGAGTTGATCTAGCTGGTCTGTCATAATATAATAGAGACAGTAGATCTAGCTGGTATGTCAGACAATAGAGACAGTAGATCTACCTGGTCTGTCATAACATAGAGAGAATAGATCTAGCTGGTCTGTCATAATATAATAGAGACAGTAGATCTAGCTGGTCTGTCATAATATAATAGAGACCGTAAATCTAGCTGGTCTGTCATAATATAATAGTGACAGTAGATCTACCTTGTCTGTCATAATATAATAGAGACAGTAGATCTAGCTGGTCTGTCATAATATAATAGAGACAGTAAATCTAGCTGATCTGTCATAATATAATAGAGACATAGAGACAGTAGATTTAGCTGGTCTGTCATAATATAATAGAGACAGTAGATCTACCTGGTCTGTAATATAATAGAGACAGTAGATCTAGATGGTATGTCATACAATAGAGACAGTAGATCTAGCTGGTCTGTCATAATATAATAGAGACATAGAGACAGTAGATTTAGCTGGTCTGTCATAATATAATAGAGACAGTAGATCTAGCTGGTCTGTCATAAAATAATAGACAGTAGATCTAGCTGGTCTGTCATAATAAAATAGAGACAGTAGATCTAGTTGGTATGTCATACAATAGAGACAGTAGATCTAGCTGGTCGGTCATAAAATAACAGAGACAGTAGATCTAGCTGGTCTGTCATAATATAATAGAGACAGAGACAGTAGATCTAGCTGGCCTGTCAAAATATAATAGAGACAGTAGATCTAGCTGGTATGTCATACAATAGAGACAGTAGATCTAGCTGGTCTGTTATAATATAATAGCGAAAGTAGATCTACCTTGTCTGTCATAATATAATAGAGACAGTAGATCTACCTGGTCTGTCAAAATATAATAGAGACAGTAGATCTAGCTGGTCTGTCCTAATAATAATAGAGACAGTAGATCTAGCTGGTCTGTCATAATACAATAGAGACAGTAGATCTAGCTGGTCTGTCATAATATAATAGCGACAGTAGATCTAGCTGGTATGTCAGACAATAGAGACAGTAGATCTAGCTGGTCTGTCATAATATAATAGAGACAGTAGATATATCTGGTCTGTCATAATATAATAGAGACAGTAGATCTAGCTGGTATGTCTTCATATAATAGAGACATAGAGAGTAGATCTAGCTGGTCTGTCATAATATAATAGAGACGGTATATCTAGCTGGTCTCTTATAATACAATAGAGACAGTAGATCTAGCTGGTCTGTCATAATATAATAGAGATAGTAGATCTAGCTAGTCTGTCATAATATAATAGATATGGAGACAGTAGATCTCGCTGATCTGTCATAATATAGAGACAGTAGATCTATCTGGTCTGTCATAATATAATATAGACAGTAGATCTAGCTGGTTTGTCAGAATATAATAGAGACGGTAGATCTAGCTGGTATGTCATACAATAGAGACAGTAGATCTAGCTGGTCTGTCATAATATAATAGAGACAGTAGATCTACCTTGTCTGTCATAATACAATAGAGACAGTAGATCTAGCTGGTATGTCATAATATAATAGAGACAGTAGATCTATCTGGTCTGTCATGATATAATAGAGACAGTAGATCTAGCTGGTCTGTCATATTATAATAGAGACAATAGATCTAGCTGGTCTGTCATAATAAAATAGAGACAGTAGATCTAGCTGGTATGTCATAATATAATAGAGACAGTAGATCTAGTTGGTCTGTCATAATACAATAGAGACAGTAGATCTAGCTGGTCTGTCATAATACAATAGAGACAGTAGATCTAGCTGGTCTGTCATATTATAATAGAGACAGTAGATCATGATGGTCTGTCATAATACAATAGAGACAGTAGATCTAGCTGGTATGTCATAATATAATAGAGACAGTAGATCTAGTTGGTCTGTCATAATACAATAGAGACTGTAGATCTATCTGGTCTGTCATAATATAGAGACAGTAGATCTAGCTTGTCTGTCATAATAAAATAGAGACAGTAGATCTAGCTGGTCTGTCATACTATAATAGACACAGTAGATCTAGCTGGTCTGTCATAATATAATAGAGACAGTAGATTTAGCTGGTCTGTCATATTATAATAGAGACAATAGATCTAGCTGGTCTGTCATAATAAAATAGAGACAGTAGATCTAGCTGGTCTGTTATAATGTAATAGAGACAGTAGATCTAGCTGGTCTGGCAAAGTACAATAGAGACAGTAGATCTAGCTGGTCTTTCATATTATAATAGAGACAGTAGATCTAGCTGGTCTGTCATAATACAATAGAGACAGTAGATCTAGCTGGTCTGTCATATTATAATAGAGACAGTAGATCATGATGGTCTGTCATAATACAATAGAGACAGTAGATCTAGCTGGTCTGTCATAATATAATAGAGACATAGAGACAGTAGATTTAGCTGGTCTGACATAATATAATAGAGACAGTAGATCTAGCTGGTCTGTCATAATATAAAGAGACAGAGACAGTAGATCTAGCTGGTCTGTCATAATATAATAGAGACAGTAGATCCAGCTGGTCTCTCATAATATAATAGAGACAGTAGATCTAGCTTGTCTGTCATAATAAAATAGAGACAGTAGATCTAGCTGGTCTGTCATACTATAATAGACACAGTAGATCTAGCTGGTCTGTCATGATATAATAGAGACAGTAGATCTAGCTGGTCTGTCATGATATAATAGAGACAGTAGATCTAGCTGGTCTGTCATAATACAATAGAGACAGTAGATGTAGTTGGTCTGTCATAATATAGAGACAGTCGATCTAGCTGGTCTGTCATAATACAATATAGACAGTAGATCTAGCTGGTCTGTCATAATATAATCGAGACAGTAGATCTAGCTGGTCTGTCATAATGTAATAGTGACAGTAGATCTAGCTGGTCTGTCATAATATAATAGTGACAGTAGATCTAGCTGGTCTGTCATAATATAATAGAGACAGTAGATCTGGCTGGTCTGGCAAAGTACAATAGAGACAATTGATCTAGCTGGTCTGTCATAGTATAATAGAAACAGTAGATCTAGCTGGTCTGTCATAATACAATAGAGACATAGAGACAGTAGATATAGCTGGTCTGTCATATTATAATAGATCTAGCTGGTCTGTCATTATATAATAGAGACAGTAGTTCTAGCTGGTCTGTCATAATACAATAGAGACAGTAGATCTAGCTGGTCTGTCATTATATAATAGAGACAGTAGTTCTAGCTGGTCTGTCATAATACAATAGAGACAGTAGATCTAGCTGGTCTGTCATTATATAATAGAGACAGTAGTTTTACCTGGTCTGTCAAAATATAATAGAGACAGTAGATCTAGCTGGTCTGTCATTATATAATAGAGACAGTAGTTCTAGCTGGTCTGTCAAAATATAATAGAGACAGTAGTTCTAGCTGGTCTGTCAAAATATAATAGAGACAGAGACAGTAGATCTAGCTGGTCTGTCATAATATAAGAGAGACAGTAGATCTAGCTGGTCTGTCATAATATAATAGAGATAGTAGATCTAGCTGGTCTGTCATAATATAATATAATAGAAACAGTAGTTCTAGCTGGTCTGTCATAATATAATAGACACAGTAGTTCTAGCTGGTCTGTCATAATATAATAGAGACAGAGACAGTAGATCTAGCTGGTCTGTCATAATATAATAGTGACAGTAGATCTAGCTGGTCTGTCATAATATAATAGACACAGTAGTTCTAGCTGGTCTGTCATAATATAATAGAGACAGAGACAGTAGATCTAGCTGGTCTGTCATAATATAATAGTGACAGTAGATCTAGCTGGTCTGTCATAATATAATAGAGAAAGTAGATGTAGCTGGTGTGTCATATTATAATAGAGACAGTAGATCTGGCTGGTCTGGCAAAGTACAATAGAGACAGTAGATCTAGCTGGTATGTTAGAATACAATAGAGACAGCAGTAGATCTAACTGGTCTGTCATAATATAATAGAGACAGGAGATCTAGCTGGTCTGTCATATTATAATAGAGACAGTAGATCTAGCTGGTCTGTCAGATTATAATAGAGAAAGTAGATCTAGCTGTTCTGTCATAATACAATAGAGACAGTAGATCTAGCTGGTCTGTCATAATATAATAGAAACAGTAGATCTAGCTGGTCTGTCATAATATAATAGAGACAGTAGATCCAGCTGGTCTCTCATAATATAATAGAGACAGTAGATCTATATGTTCTGTCATAATATAATAGAGACAGTAGATCTAGCTGGTCTGTCATAATATAATAGAGACAGTAGATCTAGCTGGTCTGTCATAATACAATAGAGACAGTAGATCTAGCTGTTCTGTCATAATATAATAGAGACAGTAGATCTAGCTGGTCTGTCATAATATAATAGAGACAGTAGATCTAGCTGGTCTGTCATAATATAATAGAGACAGTAGATCTAGCTGGTCTGTCATAATATAATAGAGACAGTAGATCTAGCTGGTCTGTCATAATATAATAGAGACAGTAGATCTAAGCTGATCTGTCATAATATAATAGAGACAGTAGATATATCTGTTCTGTCATAATATAATAGAGACAGTAGAGCTAGCTGGTCTGTCATAATATAATAGAGACAGTAGATCTAGATGGTCTGTCATAATATAATAGAGACAGTAGTTCTACCTGGTCTGTCATAATATAATAGACACAGAGACAGTAGAACTAGCTGGTCTCTCATAAAATAAGATATCGTAGATCTAGCTGGTCTGTCACAATATAATAGAGACAGTAGATCTAGCTGGTCTGTCATAATACAATAGAGACAGTAGATCTAGCTGGTCTGTCATAATATAATAGAGACAGTAGATCTAGCTGATCTGTCATAATACAATAGAGACAGTAGATCTAGCTGGTCTGTCATAATATAATAGAGACAGTAGATCTAGCTGATCTGTCATAATACAATAGAGACAGTAGATCTAGCTGATCTGTCATAATACAATAGAGACAGTAGATCTAGCTGATCTGTCATAATATAATAGAGACAGTAGATCTAGCTGGTCTGTCATAATACAATAGAGACAGTAGATCTAGCTGGTCTGTCATAATACAATAGAGACAGTAGATCTAGCTGGTCTGTCATAATACAATAGAGACAGTAGATTTAGCTGGTCTGTCATAATATAATAGAGACAGTAGATCTAGCTGGTCTGTCATAATATAATAGAGACAGTAGATCTAGCTGGTCTGTCATAATATAATAGAGACAGTAGATCTAGCTGGTCTGTCATAATATAATAGAGACAGTAGATCTAGCTAGTCTGTCATAATATAATAAAGACAGTAGATCTAGCGGGTCTGTCATAATATAATAGAGACAGTAGATCTAGCTGGTCTGTCATAATATAATAGAGACAGTAGATCTAGCTGGTCTGTCATAATATAATAGAGACAGTAGATCTAGCTGGTCTGTCATAGTATAATAGAGACAGTAGATCTAGCTGGTCTGTCATAATATAATAGAGACAGTAGATCTAGCTGGTCTGTCATAGTACAATAGAGACAGTAGATCTAGCTGGTCTGTCATAATATAATAGAGACTGTAGATCTAGTTGGTCTGTCATAATATAATAGAGAAAGTAGATCTAGCTGGTCTGTCATTATATAATAGAGATAGTAGATCTAGCTGGTCTGTCATAATACAATAGAGACAGTAGATCTAGCTGGTCTGTCATAATATAATAGAGACAGTAGATCTAGCTGGTCTGTCATAATACAATAGAGACAGTAGATCTAGCTGGTCTGTCGTAATATAATAGAGACAGTAGATCTAGCTGGTCTGTCATAATATAATAGAGACAGTAGATCTAGCTGGTCTGTCATAATATAATAGAGACAGTAGATCTAGCTGGTCTGTCATAATATAATAGAGACAGTAGATCTAGCTGGTCTGTCATAATATAATAGAGACAGTAGATCTAGCTGGTCTGTCATATTATAATAGAGACAGTAGATCTAGCTGGTCTGTCATAATATAATAGAGACAGTAGATCTAGCTGGTCTGTCATATATAATAGAGACAGTAGATCTAGCTGGTCTGTCATAATATAATAGAGACAGTAGATCTAGCTGGTCTGTCATAATACAATAGAGACAGTAGATCTAGCTGGTCTGTCATAATATAATAGAGACAGTAGATCTAGCTGGTCTGTCATAATATAATAGAGACAGTAGATCTAGCTGGTCTGTCATAGTATAATAGAGACAGTAGATCTAGCTGGTCTGTCATAATACAATAGAGACAGTAGATCTAGCTGGTCTGTCATAATATAATAGAGACAGTAGATCTAGCTGGTCTATCATAATATAATAGAGACAGTAGATCTAGCTGGTCTGTCATAATATAATAGAGAGAGTAGATCTAGCTGGTCTGTCATATTATAATAGAGACAGTAGATATAGCTGGTCTGTCATAATAGAATAGAGACAGTAGATCTAGCTGGTCTGTCATAATAGAATAGAGACAGTAGATCTAGCTGGTCTGTCATAATACAATAGAGACAGTAGATCTAGCTGGTCTGTCATAATACAATAGAGACAGTAGAGCTAGCTGGTCTGTCATAATATAATAGAGACAGTAGAGCTAGCTGGTCTGTCATAATATAATAGAGACAGTAGATTGAGCTGGTCTGTCATAGTATAATAGAGACAGTAGATCTAGCTGGTCTGTCATAATACAATAGAAACATTAGATATAGCTGGTCTGTCATAATATAATAGAGACAGTAGATCTAGCTGGTCTGTCATAATACAATAGAGACAGTAGATCTAGCTGGTCTGTCATAATATAACAGAGACAGTAGATCTAGCTCATCTGTCATAATACAATAGAGACAGTAGATCTAGCTGGTCTGTCATAATATAATAGAGACAGTAGATCTAGCTGGTCTGTCATAATACAATAGAGAAAGTAAATCTAGCTGGTCTGTCATAATACAATAGAGACAGTAGAGCTAGCTGGTCTGTCATAATATAATAGAGACAGTAGAGCTAGCTGGTCTGTCATAATATAATAGAGACAGTAGATATAGCTGGTCTGTCATAATATAATATAGACATTAGATCTACCTGGTCTGTCATAATATAATAGAGACAGTAGATCTAGCTGGTCTGTCATAATACAATAGAGACAGTAGATCTAGCTGGTCTGTCATAATATAATAGAGACAGTAGATCTAGCTGGTCTGTCATAATATAATAGAGACAGTAGATCTAGCTGGTCTGTCATAATATAATAGAGACAGTAGATCTAGCTGGTCTGTCATAATATAATAGAGACAGTAGATCTAGCTGGTCTGTCATAATATAATAGAGACAGTAGATCTAGCTGGTCTGTCATAATATAATAGAGACAGTAGATCTAGCTGGTCTGTCATAATATAATAGAGACAGTAGATCTAGCTGGTCTGTCATAATATAATAGAGACAGTAGATCTAGCTGGTCTGTCATAATATAATAGAGACAGTAGATCTAGTTGGTCTGTCATAATATAATAGAGAAAGTAGATCTAGCTGGTCTGTCATTATATAATAGAGATAGTAGATCTAGCTGGTCTGTCATAATACAATAGAGACAGTAGAGCTAGCTGGTCTGTCATCATATAATAGAGACAGGAGCTAGCTGGTCTGTCATAATATAATAGAGACAGTAGATCTAGCTGGTCTGTCATAATATAATAGAGACAGTAGATCTAGCTGGTCTGTCATATAATAACAGAGACAGTAGATCTAGCTCATCTGTCATAATATAATAGAGACAGTAGATCTAGCTGGTCTGTCGTAATATAATAGAGACAGTAGATTGAGCTGGTCTGTCATAATATAATAGAGACAGTAGATCTAGCTGGTCTGTCATAATATAATAGAGACAGTAGATCTAGCTGGTCTGTCATAATATAATAGAGACAGTAGATATAGCTGGTCTGTCATAATATAATAGAGACAGTAGATCTAGCTGGTCTGTCATAATATAATAGAGACAGTAGATCTAGCTGGTCTGTCATAGTATAATAGAGACTGTAGATCTAGCTGGTCTGTCATAATATAATAGAGACAGTAGATCTAGCTGGTCTGTCATAATATAATAGAGACAGTAGATCTAGCTGGTCTGTCATAGTATAATATGGACAGTAGATCTAGCTGGTCTGACAATATATAATAGAGACAGTAGATCTAGCTGGTCTGTAATAATATAATAGAGACTGTAGATCTAGCTGGTCTTTCATAATATAATAGAGACAGTAGATCTAGCTGGTCTGTCATAATATAATAGAGACTGTAGATCTAGCTGGTCTTTCATAATATAATAGAGACAGTAGATCTAGCTGGTCTGTCATAATATAATAGAGACAGTAGATCTAGCTGGTCTGTCATAATATAATAGAGACAGTAGATCTAGCTGGTCTGTCATAATATAAAAGAGACAGTAGATCTAGCTGGTCTGTCATAATATAATAGAGACAGTAGATCTAGCTGGTCTGTCATAATATAATAGAGACAGTAGATCTAGCTGGTCTGTCATAATATAATAGAGACAGTAGATCTAGCTGGTCTGTCATAATATAATAGAGACAGTAGATCTAGCTGGTCTGTCATAATATCATAGAGACAGTAGATCTAGCTGGTCTGTCATAATATAATAGAGACAGTAGATCTAGCTGGTCTGTCATAATATAATAGAGACAGTAGATCTAGCTGGTCTGTCATAATATAATAGAGACAGTAGATCTAGCTGGTCTGTCATAATATAATAGAGACAGTAGATCTAGCTGGTCTGTCATAATATAATAGAGACAGTAGATCTAGCTGGTCTGTCATAATATAATAGAGACAGTAGATCTAGCTCATCTGTCATAATATAATAGAGACAGTAGATCTAGCTGGTCTGTCATAATATAATAGAGACAGTAGATCTAGCTGGTCTGTCATATTATAATAGAGACATTAGATCTAGCTGGTCTGTCATAATATAATAGAGACAGTAGATCTAGCTGGTCTGTCATAATATAATAGAGACAGTAGATCTAGCTGGTCTGTCATAATATAATAGAGACAGTAGATCTAGCTGGTCTGTCATAATATAATAGAGACAGTAGATCTAGCTGGTCTGTCATAATATAATAGAGACAGTAGATCTAGCTGGTCTGTCATAATATAATAGAGACAGTAGATCTAGCTGGTCTGTCATAATATAATAGAGACAGTAGATCTAGCTGGTCTGTCATAATATAATAGAGACAGTAGATATAGCTGGTCTGTCATAATATAATATAGACATTAGATCTACCTGGTCTGTCATAGTATAATAGAGACAGTAGATCTAGCTGGTCTGTCATAATATAATAGAGACAGTAGATCTAGCTGGTCTGTCATAATATAATAGAGACAGTAGATCTAGCTGGTCTGTCATAATAGAATAGAGACAGTAGATCTAGCTGGTCTGTCATAATATAATAGAGACAGTAGATCTAGCTGGTCTGTCATAATATAATAGAGACAGTAGATCTAGCTGGTCTGTCATAATATAATAGAGACAGTAGATCTAGCTGGTCTGTCATAATATAATAGAGATAGTAGATCTAGCTGGTCTGTCATAATACAATAGAGACAGTAGAGCTAGCTGGTCTGTCATAATATAATAGAGACAGTAGAGCTAGCTGGTCTGTCATAATATAATAGAGACAGTAGATCTAGCTGGTCTGTCATAATATAATAGAGACAGTAGATCTAGCTGGTCTGTCATATAATAACAGAGACAGTAGATCTAGCTCATCTGTCATAATAGCTTGTCTGTCATAACATAATAGAGATAGTAGATCTACCTGGTCTGTCATAGTATAATAGAGAGAGTAGATCTAGCTGGTCTGTCATAGTACTATAGAGACAGTAGATCTAGCTGGTCTATCATAATATAATAGAGACAGTAGATATAGCTGGTCTGTCATAATATAGAGACAGTAGATCTAGCTGGTCTGTCATAATAGAATAGAGACAGTAGATCTAGCTTGTCTGTCTTAACATAATAGAGATAGTAGATCTACCTGGTCTGTCATAGTATAATAGAGACAGTAGATCTAGCTGGTCTGTCATAGTACTATAGAGACATTAGATCTAGCTGGTCTGTCATAATATAATAGAGACAGTAGATCTAGCTGGTCTGTCATAATATAATAGAGAGAGTAGATCTAGCTGGTCTGTCATATTATAATAGAGACAGTAGATATAGCTGGTCTGTAATATTATAATAGAGACAGTAGATCTAGCTGGTCTGTCATAATATAATAGAGACAGTAGATATAGCTGGTCTGTCATAATATAATATAGACATTAGATCTACCTGGTCTGTCATATAATAACAGAGACAGTAGATCTAGCTCATCTGTCATAATACAATAGAGACAGTAGATCTAGCTGGTCTGTCATAATATAATAGAGACAGTAGATTGAGCTGGTCTGTCATATTATAATAGAGACAGTAGATCTAGCTGGTCTGTCATAATATAATATAGACATTAGATCTACCTGGTCTGTCATAGTATAATAGAGACAGTAGATCTAGCTGGTCTGTCATAATACAATAGAGACAGTAGATATAGCTGGTCTGTCATAATATAATAGAGACAGTAGATCTAGCTGGTCTGTCATAATAGAATAGAGACAGTAGATCTAGCTTGTCTGTCATAACATAATAGAGATAGTAGATCTACCTGGTCTGTCATAGTATAATAGAGACAGTAGATCTAGCTGGTCTGTCATAGTACTATAGAGACATTAGATCTAGCTGGTCTGTCATAATATACTAGAGACAGTAGATCTAGCTGGTCTGTCATAATATAATAGAGAGAGTAGATCTAGCTGGTCTGTCATATTATAATAGAGACAGTAGATATAGCTGGTCTGTAATAATAGAATAGAGACAGTAGATCTAGCTGGTCTGTCATAATAGAATAGAGACAGTAGATCTAGCTGGTCTGTCATAACATAATAGAGATAGTCGATCTACCTGGTCTGTCATACTATAATAGAGAGAGTAGATCTAGCTGGTCTGTCATAGTACTATAGAGACAGTAGATCTAGCTGGTCTATCATAATATAATAGAGACAGTAGATCTAGCTGGTCTGTCATAATATAATAGAGAGAGTAGATCTAGCTGGTCTGTCATAATATAATAGAGATAGTAGATCTAGTTGGTCTGTCATAATATAATAGAGATTGTAGATCTAGCTGGTCTGTCATAATATAATAGAGACAGTAGATCTAGCTGGTCTGTCATAATATAATAGAGACAGTAGATCTACCTGGTCTGTCATAGTATAATAGAGACAGTAGATCTAGCTGGTCTGTCATAGTACAATAGAGACAGTAGATCTAGCTGGTCTGTCATAGTATAATAGAGACAGTAGATCTAGCTGGTCTGTCATAGTACAATAGAGACAGTAGATCTAGCTGGTCTGTCATAGTATAATAGAGACAGTAGATCTAGCTGGTCTGTCATAGTACAATAGAGACAGTAGATCTAGCTGGTCTGTCATAGTATAATAGAGACAGTAGATCTAGCTGGTCTGTCATAGTACAATAGAGACAGTAGATCTAGCTGGTCTGTCATAGTATAATAGAGACAGTAGATCTAGCTGGTCTGTCATAATATAATAGAGACAGTAGATCTAGCTGGTCTGTCATATAATAACAGAGACAGTAGATCTAGCTCATCTGTCATAATATAATAGAGACAGTAGATCTAGCTGGTCTGTCGTAATATAATAGAGACAGTAGATTGAGCTGGTCTGTCATAATATAATAGAGACAGTAGATCTAGCTGGTCTGTCATAGTATAATAGAGACAGTAGATCTAGCGGGTCTGTCATAATATAATAGAGACAGTAGATATAGCTGGTGTGTCATAATATAATAGAGACAGTAGATATAGCTGGTCTGTCATAATATAATAGAGACAGTAGATCTAGCTGGTCTGTCATAATATAATAGAGACAGTAGATCTAGCTGGTCTGTCATAATATAATAGAG
>NW_024608008.1:0-44813 GCF_018296145.1 Oncorhynchus tshawytscha
TAGAGACAGTAGATCTAGCTGGTCTGTCATAATATAATAGATACAGTAGATCTAGCTGGTCTGTCATAATATAATAGAGACAGTAGATCTAGCTGGTCTGTCATAATATAATAGAGACAGTAGATCTAGCTGGTCTGTCATAATATAATAGATACAGTAGATCTAGCTGGTCTGTCATAATATAATAGATACAGTAGATCTAGCTGGTCTGTCATAATATAATAAAGACAGTAGATCTAGCTGGTCTGTCATAATATAGTAGAGACAGTAGATCTAGCTGGTCTGTCATAATATAATAGAGACAGTAGATCTAGCTGGTCTGTCATAATATAATAGAGACAGTAGATCTAGCTGGTCTGTCATAATATAATAGAGACAGTAGATCTAGCTGGTCTGTCATAATATAATAGAGACAGTGGATCTAGCTGGTCTGTCATAATATAATAGAGACAGTAGATCTAGCTGGTCTGTCATAATATAATAGAGACAGTAGATCTAGCTGGTCTGTCATAATATAATAGAGACAGTAGATCTAGCTGGTCTGTCATAATATAATAGAGACAGTAGATCTAGCTGGTCTGTCATAATATAGTAGATACAGTAGATCTAGCTGGTCTGTCATAATATAATAGAGACAGTAGATCTAGCTGGTCTGTCATAATATAATAGAGACAGTAGATCTAGCTGGTCTGTCATAATATAATAGAGACAGTAGATCTAGCTGGTCTGTCATAATATAATAGAGACAGTAGATCTAGCTGGTCTGTCATAATATAATAGAGACAGTAGATCTAGCTGGTCTGTCATAATATAATAGAGACAGTAGATCTAGCTGGTCTGTCATAATATAATAGAGACAGTAGATCTAGCTGGTCTGTCATAATATAATAGAGACAGTAGATCTAGCTGGTCTGTCATAATATAATAGAGACAGTAGATCTAGCTGGTCTGTCATAATATAATAGAGACAGTAGATCTAGCTGGTCTGTCATAATATAATAGAGACAGTAGATCTAGCTGGTCTGTCATAATATAATAGAGACAGTAGATCTAGCTGGTCTGTCATAATATAATAGAGACAGTAGATCTAGCTGGTCTGTCATAATATAATAGAGACAGTAGATCTAGCTGGTCTGTCATAATATAATAGAGACAGTAGATCTAGCTGGTCTGTCATAATATAATAGAGACAGTAGATCTAGCTGGTCTGTCATAATATAATAGAGACAGTAGATCTAGCTGGTCTGTCATAATATAATAGAGACAGTAGATCTAGCTGGTCTGTCATAATATAATAGAGACAGTAGATCTAGCTGGTCTGTCATAATATAATAGAGACAGTAGATCTAGCTGGTCTGTCATAATATAATAGAGACAGTAGATCTAGCTGGTCTGTCATAATATAATAGAGACAGTAGATCTAGCTGGTCTGTCATAATATAATAGAGACAGTAGATCTAGCTGGTCTGTCATAATATAATAGAGACAGTAGATCTAGCTGGTCTGTCATAATATAATAGAGACAGTAGATCTAGCTGGTCTGTCATAATATAATAGAGACAGTAGATCTAGCTGGTCTGTCATAATATAATAGAGACAGTAGATCTAGCTGGTCTGTCATAATATAATAGAGACAGTAGATCTAGCTGGTCTGTCATAATATAATAGAGACAGTAGATCTAGCTGGTCTGTCATAATATAATAGAGACAGTAGATATAGCTGGTCTGTCATAATATAATAGAAACAGTAGATCTAGCTGGTCTGTCATAATATAATAGATACAGTAGATCTAGCTGGTCTGTCATAATATAATAGAGACAGTAGATCTAGCTGGTCTGTCATAATATAATAGAGACAGTAGATCTAGCTGGTCTGTCATAATATAATAGATACAGTAGATCTAGCTGGTCTGTCATAATATAATAGAGACAGTAGATCTATCTGGTCTGTCATAATATAATAGAGACAGTAGATCTAGCTGGTCTGTCATAATATAATTGAGACAGTAGATCTAGCTGGTCTGTCATAATATAATAGAGACAGTAGATCTAGCTGGTCTGTCATAATATAATAGAGACAGTAGATCTAGCTGGTCTGTCATAATATAATAGAGACAGTAGATCTAGCTGGTCTGTCATAATATAATAGAGACAGTAGATCTAGCTGGTCTGTCATAATATAATAGAGACAGTAGATCTAGCTGGTCTGTCATAATATAATAGAGACAGTAGATCTAGCTGGTCTGTCATAATATAATAGAGACAGTAGATCTAGCTGGTCTGTCATAATATAATAGAGACAGTAGATCTAGCTGGTCTGTCATAATATAATAGAGACAGTAGATCTAGCTGGTCTGTCATAATATAATAGAGACAGTAGATCTAGCTGGTCTGTCATAATATAATAGAGACAGTAGATCTAGCTGGTCTGTCATAATATAATAGAGACAGTAGATCTAGCTGGTCTGTCATAATATAACAGAGACAGTAGATCTAGCTGGTCTGTCATAATATAACAGAGACAGTAGATCTAGCTGGTCTGTCATAATATAATAGAGACAGTAGATCTAGCTGGTCTGTCATAATATAATAGAAACAGTAGATCTAGCTGGTCTGTCATAATATAATAGAGTCAGTAGATCTAGCTTGTCTGTCATAATATAATAGAGACAGTAGATTTAGCTGGTCTGTCATAATATAGTTGATACAGTAGATCTAGCTGGTCTGTCATAATATAATAGGGACAGTAGATCTATCTGGTCTGTCTTAATATAATAGAGACAGTAGATCTAGCTGGTCTGTCATAATATAACAGAGACAGTAGATCTAGCTGGTCTGTCATAATATAACAGAGACAGTAGATCTAGCTGGTCTGTCATAATATAATAGGGACAGTAGATCTATCTGGTCTGTCATAATATAATAAATACAGTTGATCTAGCTGGTCTGTCATAATATAATAGAGACAGTAGATCTAGCTGGTCTGTCATAATGTTTTAGAAACAGTAGATCTAGCTGGTCTGTCATAATATAATAAATACAGTTGATCTATCTGGTCTGTCATAATATAATAAAGACAGTTGATCTAGCTGGTCTGTCATAATATAACAGAGACAGTAGATCTAGCTGGTCTGTCATAATATAATAGAGACAGTAGATCTAGCTGGTCTGTCATAATATAATAGAGACAGTAGATCTAGCTGGTCTGTCATAATATAATAGAGACAGTAGATCTAGCTGGTCTGTCATAATATAATAGAGACAGTAGATCTAGCTGGTCTGTCATAATATAATAGAGACAGTAGATCTAGCTGGTCTGTCATAATATAATAGAGACAGTAGATCTAGCTGGTCTGTCATAATATAATAGAGACAGTAGATCTAGCTGGTCTGTCATAATATAATAGAGACAGTAGATCTAGCTGGTCTGTCATAATATAATAGAGACAGTAGATCTAGCTGGTCTGTCATAATATAATAGAGACAGTAGATCTAGCTGGTCTGTCATAATATAATAGAGACAGTAGATCTAGCTGGTCTGTCATAATATAATAGAGACAGTAGATCTAGCTGGTCTGTCATAATATAATAGATACAGTAGATCTAGCTGGTCTGTCATAATATAATAGAGACAGTAGATCTAGCTGGTCTGTCATAATGTATTAGAGACAGTAGATCTAGCTGGTCTGTCATAATATAATAGAGTACAGTAGATCTAGCTGGTCTGTCATAATATAATAGAGACAGTAGATCTAGCTGGTCTGTCATAATATAATAGAGACAGTAGATCTAGCTGGTCTGTCATAATATAATAGAGACAGTAGATCTAGCTGGTCTGTCATAATATAATAGAGACAGTAGATCTAGCTGGTCTGTCATAATATAATAGAGACAGTAGATCTAGCTGGTCTGTCATAATATAATAGAGTACAGTAGATCTAGCTGGTCTGTCATAATATAATAGAGACAGTAGATCTAGCTGGTCTGTCATAATATAATAGAGACAGTAGATCTAGCTGGTCTGTCATAATATAATAGAGACAGTAGATCTAGCTGGTCTGTCATAATATAATAGAGACAGTAGATCTAGCTGGTCTGTCATAATATAATAGAGACAGTAGATCTAGCTGGTCTGTCATAATATAATAGAGACAGTAGATCTAGCTGGTCTGTCATAATATAATAGAGTACAGTAGATCTAGCTGGTCTGTCATAATATAATAGAGACAGTAGATCTAGCTGGTCTGTCATAATATAATAGAGACAGTAGATCTAGCTGGTCTGTCATAATATAATAGAGACAGTAGATCTAGCTGGTCTGTCATAATATAATAGAGACAGTAGATCTAGCTGGTCTGTCATAATATAATAGAGACAGTAGATCTAGCTGGTCTGTCATAATATAATAGAGACAGTAGATCTAGCTGGTCTGTCATAATATAATAGAGACAGTAGATCTAGCTGGTCTGTCATAATATAATAGAGACAGTAGATCTAGCTGGTCTGTCATAATATAATAGAGACAGTAGATCTAGCTGGTCTGTCATAATATAGTAGATACAGTAGATCTAGCTGGTCTGTCATAATATAATAGAGACAGTAGATCTAGCTGGTCTGTCATAATATAATAGAGACAGTAGATCTAGCTGGTCTGTCATAATATAATAGATACAGTAGATCTAGCTGGTCTGTCATAATATAATAGAGACAGTAGATCTAGCTGGTCTGTCATAATATAATAGAGACAGTAGATCTAGCTGGTCTGTCATAATATAATAGAGACAGTAGATCTAGCTGGTCTGTCATAATATAATAGAGACAGTAGATCTAGCTGGTCTGTCATAATATAATAGAGACAGTAGATCTAGCTGGTCTGTCATAATATAATAGATACAGTAGATCTAGCTGGTCTGTCATAATATAATAGAGACAGTAGATCTAGCTGGTCTGTCATAATATAATAGAGACAGTAGATCTAGCTGGTCTGTCATAATATAATAGAGACAGTAGATCTAGCTGGTCTGTCATAATATAATAGAGACAGTAGATCTAGCTGGTCTGTCATAATATAATAGAGACAGTAGATCTAGCTGGTCTGTCATAATATAATAGAGACAGTAGATCTAGCTGGTCTGTCATAATATAATAGAGACAGTAGATCTAGCTGGTCTGTCATAATATAATAGAGACAGTAGATCTAGCTGGTCTGTCATAATATAATAGAGACAGTAGATCTAGCTGGTCTGTCATAATATAATAGAGACAGTAGATCTAGCTGGTCTGTCATAATATAATAGAGACAGTAGATCTAGCTGGTCTGTCATAATATAATAGATACAGTAGATCTAGCTGGTCTGTCATAATATAATAGAGACAGTAGATCTAGCTGGTCTGTCATAATATAATAGAGACAGTAGATCTAGCTGGTCTGTCATAATATAATAGAGACAGTAGATCTAGCTGGTCTGTCATAATATAATAGAGACAGTAGATCTAGCTGGTCTGTCATAATATAATAGAGACAGTAGATCTAGCTGGTCTGTCATAATATAATAGAGACAGTAGATCTAGCTGGTCTGTCATAATATAATAGAGACAGTAGATCTAGCTGGTCTGTCATAATATAATAGAGACAGTAGATCTAGCTGGTCTGTCATAATATAATAGAGACAGTAGATCTAGCTGGTCTGTCATAATATAATAGAGACAGTAGATCTAGCTGGTCTGTCATAATATAATAGAGACAGTAGATCTAGCTGGTCTGTCATAATATAGTAGAGACAGTAGATCTAGCTGGTCTGTCATAATATAATAGAGACAGTAGATCTAGCTGGTCTGTCATAATATAATAGAGACAGTAGATCTAGCTGGTCTGTCATAATATAATAGAGACAGTAGATCTAGCTGGTCTGTCATAATATAATAGAGACAGTAGATCTAGCTGGTCTGTCATAATATAATAGAGACAGTAGATCTAGCTGGTCTGTCATAATATAATAGAGACAGTAGATCTAGCTGGTCTGTCATAATATAATAGAGACAGTAGATCTAGCTGGTCTGTCATAATATAACAGAGACAGTAGATCTAGCTGGTCTGTCATAATATAATAGAAACAGTAGATCTAGCTGGTCTGTCATAATATAATAGATACAGTAGATCTAGCTGGTCTGTCATAATATAATAGAGTCAGTAGATCTAGCTGGTCTGTCATAATATAATAGAGACAGTAGATCTAGCTGGTCTGTCATAATATAGTAGATACAGTAGATCTAGCTGGTCTGTCATAATATAATAGAGACAGTAGATCTATCTGGTCTGTCATAATATAATAGAGACAGTAGATCTAGCTGGTCTGTCATAATATAATAGAGACAGTAGATCTAGCTGGTCTGTCATAATATAATAGAGACAGTAGATCTAGCTGGTCTGTCATAATATAATAGAGACAGTAGATCTAGCTGGTCTGTCATAATATAATAGATACAGTAGATCTAGCTGGTCTGTCATAATATAATAGAGACACTATATCTAGCTGTCTGTCATAATATAATAGAGACAGTAGATCTAGCTGGTCTGTCATAATATAATAGAGACAGTAGATCTAGCTGGTCTGTCATAATATAATAGAGACAGTAGATCTAGCTGGTCTGTCATAATATAATAGAGACAGTAGATCTAGCTGTCAGTCATAATATAATAGATACAGTAGATCTAGCTGGTCTGTCATAATATAACAGAGACAGTAGATCTAGCTGGTCTGTCATAATATAATAGAGACAGTAGATCTAGCTGGTCTGTCATAATATAATAGAGACAGTAGATCTAGCTGGTCTGTCATAATATAATAGAGACAGTAGATCTAGCTGGTCTGTCATAATATAATAGAGACAGTAGATCTAGCTGGTCTGTCATAATATAATAGAGACAGTAGATCTAGCTGGTCTGTCATAATATAATAGAGACAGTAGATCTAGCTGGTCTGTCATAATATAATAGAGACAGTAGATCTAGCTGGTCTGTCATAATATAATAGAGACAGTAGATCTAGCTGGTCTGTCATAATATAATAGAGACAGTAGATCTAGCTGGTCTGTCATAATATAATAGATGACAGTAGATCTAGCTGGTCTGTCATAATATAATAGAGACAGTAGATCTAGCTGGTCTGTCATAATATAATAGAGACAGTAGATCTAGCTGGTCTGTCATAATATAGTAGAGACAGTAGATCTAGCTGGTCTGTCATAATATAATAGAGACAGTAGATCTAGCTGGTCTGTCATAATATAATAGAGACAGTAGATCTAGCTGGTCTGTCATAATATAATAGAGACAGTAGATCTAGCTGGTCTGTCATAATATAATAGAGACAGTAGATCTAGCTGGTCTGTCATAATATAATAGGGACAGTAGATCTAGCTGGTCTGTCATAATATAATAAATACAGTTGATCTAGCTGGTCTGTCATAATATAACAGAGACAGTAGATCTAGCTGGTCTGTCATAATATAACAGAGATAGTAGATCTAGCTGGTCTGTCATAATGTTTTAGAAACAGTAGATCTAGCTGGTCTGTCATAATATAATAAATACAGTTGATCTATCTGGTCTGTCATAATATAATAGAGTCAGTAGATCTAGCTTGTCTGTCATAATATAATAGAGACAGTAGATTTAGCTGGTCTGTCATAATATAGTTGATACAGTAGATCTAGCTGGTCTGTCATAATATAATAGGGACAGTAGATCTATCTGGTCTGTCTTAATATAATAGAGACAGTAGATCTAGCTGATTGTCATAATATAACAGAGACAGTAGATCTAGCTGGTCGGTCATAATATAACAGAGACAGTAGATCTAGCTGGTCTGTCATACTATAATAGGGACAGTAGATCTATCTGCTCTGTCATAATATAATAAATACAGTTGATCTAGCTGGTCTGTCATAATATAACAGAGACAGTAGATCTAGCTGGTCTGTCATAATGTTTTAGAAACAGTAGATCTAGCTGGTCTGTCATAATATAATAAATACAGTTGATCTAGCTGGTCTGTCATAATATAACAAAGACAGTAGATCTAGCTGGTCTGTCATAATCTTTTAGAAACAGTAGATCTAGCTGGTCTGTCATAATATAATAAATACAGTAGATCTAGCTGGTCTGTCATAATATAATAGGGACAGTAGATCTAGCTGGTCTGTCATAATATAATAGAAACAGTAGATCTAGCTGGTCTGTCATAGATATAATAGCAATGTAGATCTAGCTGGTCTGTCATAATATAATAAATAAGTAGGATCTATCTGGTCTGTCATAATATAGTAGAGACAGTAGATCTAGCTGGTCTGTCATAATGTATTAGGGACAGTAGATCCATCTGGTCTGTCTTAATATATAGAGACAGTAGATCTAGCTGGTCTGTCATAATACAATAGGTACAGTAGATCTATCTGGTCTGTCATAATATAACAGAGACAGTAGATCTATCTGGTATAATAAATACAGTTGATCTAGCTGGTCTGTCATAATATAACAGAGACAGTAGATCTAGCTGGTCTGTCATAATGTTTTAGAAACAGTAGATCTAGCTGGTCTGTCATAATATAATAAATACAGTTGATCTATCTGGTCTGTCATAATATAATAAATACAGTTGATCTAGCTGGTCTGTCATAATATAACAAAGACAGTAGATCTAGCTGGTCTGTCATAATGTATTAGAAACAGTAGATCTAGCTGGTCTGTCATAATATAATAGATACAGTAGATCTAGCTGGTCTGTCATAATATAGTAGAGACAGTAGATCTAGCTGGTATGTCATAATGTATTAGAAACAGTAGATCCAGCTGGTCTGTCATAATATAGTAGAGACAGATCTTGCTGGTCTGTCATAATATAATAGGTACAGTAGATCTATCTGGTCTGTCATAATATAATAGATACAGTAGATCTAGCTGGTCTGTCATAATATAATAGGGACAGTAGATCTATCTGGTCTGTCATAATATAATAGAGTCAGTAGATCTAGCTGATCTGTCACAATATAATAGAGTCAGTAGATCTAGCTGGTCTGTCATAATATAATAGAGTCAGTAGATCTAGCTGGTCTGTCATAATAGAATAGATACAGTAGATCTAGCCTGTCTGTCATAATATAATAGAGTCAGTAGATCTAGCTGGTCTGTCATAATATAAGAGAGACAGTAGATTTAGCTGGTCTGTCATAATATAGTAGACACAGTAGATCTAGCTTGTCTGCCATAATATAATAGGGACAGTAGATCTATCTGTTCTGTCATAAAATAATAGAGTCAGTAGAACTAGCTGGTCTGTCATAATATAATAGAGTCAGTAGATCTAGCTGGTTTGTCATAATATAGTAGATACAGTAGATCTAGCTGGTCTGTCATAATATAATAGAGTCAGTAGATCTAGCTGGTCTGTCATAATATAGAGACAGTAGATCTAGCTGGTCTGTCATAATATAATAGAGTCAGTAGATCTAGCTGGTCTGTCATAATATAATAGAGTCAGTAGATCTAGCTGGTCTGTCATAATATAATAGGGACATTAGGTCTTGCTGGTCTGTCATAATATAATAGATACAGTAGATCTAGCTGGTCTGTCATAATGTAGAAGAGACAGTAGATCTAGCTGGTCTGTCATAATATAATAGGGACAATAGGTCTTGCTGGTCTGTCATAATATAATAGATACAGTAGATCTAGCTGGTCTGTCATAGTATAATAGAGTCAGTAGATCTAGCTGGTCTGTCATAATATAATAGAGACAGTAGATCTAGCTGGTCTGTCATAATATAATAGAGACAGTAGATCTAGCTGGTCTGTCATAATATAATAGAGTCAGTAGATCTAGCTGGTCTGTCATAATATAATAGAGACAGTAGATTTAGCTGGTCTGTCATAATATAATAGAGACAGTAGATTTAGCTGGTCTGTCATAATATAGTAGATACAGTAGATCTAGCTGGTCTGTCATAATATAATAGGGACAGTAGATCTATCTGGTCTGTCATAATATAATAGAGTCAGTAGATCTAGCTGGTCTGTCATAATATAATAGAGTCAGTAGATCCTGCTGGTCTGTCATATTATAATAGATACAGTAGATCTAGCTGGTCTGTCATAATGTAGAAGAGACAGTAGATCTATCTGGTCTGTCATAATATAATAGAGTCAGTAGATCTAGCTGGTCTGTCATAATATAATAGATACAGTAGATCTAGCTGGTCTGTCATAATATAATAGATACAGTAGATCTAGGTGGTCTGTCATAATATAATAGGACAGTAGATCTATCTGGTCTGTCATAATATAATAGAGTCAGTAGATCTCGCTGGTCTGTCATAATATAATAGAGACAGTAGATCTAGCTGGTCTGTCATAATATAGTAGAGACAGTACATCTAGCTGGTCTGTCATAATATAATAGATACAGTAGATATAGCTGGTCTGTCATAATATAATAGGGACAGTAGATCTAGCTGGTCTGTCATAATATAATAGATACAGTATATCTAGCTGGTCTGTCATAATATAATAGATACAGTAGATCTTGCTGGTCTGTCATAATATAATAGATACAGTAGATCTAGCTGGTCTGTCATAATATAATAAAGACAGTAGATCTAGCTGGTCTGTCATAATTTAGTAGAGACAGTAGATCTAGCTGGTCTGTCATAATATAACAGAGACAGTAGATCTAGCTGGTCTGTCATAATATAGTAGAAACAGTAGATCTAGCTGGTCTGTCATAATATAATAGATACAGTGTATCTAGCTGGTCTGTCATAATATAATAGATACAGTAGATCTTGCTGGTCTGTCATAATATAATAGGTACAGTAGATCTATCTGGTCTGTCATAATATAATAGATACAGTAGATCTAGCTGGTCTGTCATAATATAATAGAGTCAGTAGATCTAGCTTGTCTGTCATAATATAATAGAGATAGTAGATTTAGCTGGTCTGTCATAATATAGTTGATACAGTAGATCTAGCTGGTCTGTCATAATATAATAGGTACAGTAGATCTATCTGGTCTGTCTTAATATAATAGAGACAGTAGATCTAGCTGGTCTGTCATAATATAACAGAGACAGTAGATCTAGCTGGTCGGTCATAATAAAACAGAGACAGTAGATCTAGCTGGTCTGTCATAATATAATAGGGACAGTAGATCTAGCTGGTCTGTCATAATATAATAAATACAGTAGATCTAGCTGGTCTGTCATAATATAATAGGGACAGTAGATCTAGCTGGTCTGTCATAATATAATAGAGACAGTAGATCTAGCTGGTCTGTCATAATATTTTAGAAACAGTAGATCTAGCTGGTCTGTCATATTATAATAGAGACAGTAGATCTAGCTGGTCTGTCATAATATAATAGAGACAGTAGATCTAGCTGGTCTGTCATAATATAATAAAGACAGTAGATCTAGCTGGTCTGTCATAATATAATAGAGTCAGTAGATCTAGCTGGTCTGTCATAATATAATAGATACAGTAGATTTAGCTGGTCTGTCATAATATAATAGAGACAGTAGATTAGCTGGTCTGTCATAATAGATCTAGTAGATACAGTAGATCTAGCTGGTCTGTCATAATATAATAGGGACAGTAGATCTATCTGGTCTGTCATAATATAATAGAGTCAGTAGATCTAGCTGGTCTGTCATAATATAATAGAGTCAGTAGATCCTGCTGGTCTGTCATATTATAATAGATAGAGATCTAGCTGGTCTGTCATAATGTAGAAGAGACAGTAGATCTATCTGGTCTGTCATAATATAATAGAGTCAGTAGATCTAGCTGGTCTGTCATAATATAATATATACAGTAGATCTAGCTGGTCTGTCATAATATAATAGATACAGTAGATCTAGCTGGTCTGTCATAATATAATAGGGACAGTAGATCTAGCTGGTCTGTCATAATATAATAGAGTACAGTAGATCTTGCTTGTCTGTCATAATATAATAGGGACAGTAGATCTAGCTGGTCTGTCATAATATAATAGAGACAGTAGATCTAGCTGGTCTGTCATAATTAATAGAGTCAGTAGATATAGCTGGTCTGTCATAATATAATAGGGACAGTAGATCTAGCTGGTCTGTCATAATATAATAGAGTCAGTATCTAGCTGGTCTGTAGATACAGTAGATCTAGCTGGTCTGTCATAATATAATAGATACAGTAGATCTAGCTGGTCTGTCATAATATAATAAAGACAGTAGATCTAGCTGGTCTGTCATAATATAATAGAGACAGTAGATCTAGCTGGTCTGTCATAATATAATAGAGACAGTAGATCTAGCTGGTCTGTCATAATATAGTAGAAACAGTAGATCTAGCTGGTCTGTCATAATATAATAGATACAGTAGATCTAGCTGGTCTGTCATAATATAATAGAGACAGTAGATCTAGCTGGTCTGTCATAATATAATAGGTACAGTAGATCTATCTGGTCTGTCATAATATAATAGATACAGTAGATCTAGCTGGTCTGTCATAATATAATAGAGTCAGTAGATCTAGCTGGTCGGTCATAAATAATAGAGATAGTAGATTTAGCTGGTCTGTCATAATATAGTAGATACAGTAGATCTAGCTGGTCTGTCATAATATAATAGGACAGTAGATCTATCTGGTCTGTCTTAATATAATAGAGACAGTAGATCTAGCTGGTCTGTCATAATATAACAGAGACAGTAGATCTAGCTGGTCGGTCATAATAAAAACAGAGACAGTAGATCTAGCTGGTCTGTCATAATATAATAGGACAGTAGATCTACCTGGTCTGTCATAATATAATAAATACAGTTGATCTAGCTGGTCTGTCATAATATAACAGAGACAGTAGATCTAGCTGGTCTGTCATAATATAACAGAGATAGTAGATCTAGCTGGTCTGTCATAATGTTTTGAAACAGTAGATCTAGCTGGTCTGTCATAATATAATAAATACAGTTGATCTATCTGGTCTGTCATAATATAATAGAGTCAGTAGATCTAGCTTGTCTGTCATAATATAATAGAGACAGTAGATTTAGCTGGTCTGTCATAATATAGTTGATACAGTAGATCTAGCTGGTCTGTCATAATATAATAGGACAGTAGATCTATCTGGTCTGTCTTAATATAATAGAGACAGTAGATCTAGCTGGTCTGTCATAATATAACAGAGACAGTAGATCTAGCTGGTCGGTCAGTAATATAGCAGAGACAGTAGATCTAGCTGGTCTGTCATAATATAATAGGGACAGTAGATCTATCTGCTCTGTCATAATATAATAAATACAGTTGATCTGGCTGGTCTGTCATAATATAACAGAGACAGTAGATCCTGGCTGGTCTGTCATAATGTTTAGAAACAGTAGTCTAGCTGGTCTGTCATAATATAATAGATACAGTAGATCTAGCTGGTCTGTCATAATATAATAGAGACAGTAGATCTAGCTGGTCTGTCATAATATAATAGAGACAGTAGATCTAGCTGGTCTGTCATAATATAATAGAGACAGTAGATCTAGCTGGTCTGTCATAATATAATAGAGACAGTAGATCTAGCTGGTCTGTCATAATATAATAGAGACAGTAGATCTAGCTGGTCTGTCATAATATAATAGAGACAGTAGATCTAGCTGGTCTGTCATAATATAATAGAGACAGTAGATCTAGCTGGTCTGTCATAATATAGTAGAGACAGTAGATCTAGCTGGTCTGTCATAATATAATAGAGACAGTAGATCTAGCTGGTCTGTCATAATATAATAGAGACAGTAGATCTAGCTGGTCTGTCATAATATAATAGAGTCAGTAGATCTAGCTGGTCTGTCATAATATAATAGATACAGTAGATCTAGCTGGTCTGTCATAATATAATAGATACAGTAGATCTAGCTGGTCTGTCATAATATAATAGAGACAGTAGATCTAGCTGGTCTGTCATAATATAGTAGAGACAGTAGATCTAGCTGGTCTGTCATAATATAATAGATACAGTAGATCTAGCTGGTCTGTCATAATGTATTAGAAACAGTAGATCTAGCTGGTCTGTCATAATATAATAGATACAGTAGATCTAGCTGGTCTGTCATAATATAATAGAGACAGTAGATCTAGCTGGTCTGTCATAATATAATAGAGACAGTAGATCTAGCTGGTCTGTCATAATATAATAGAGACAGTAGATCTAGCTGGTCTGTCATAATATAATAGAGACAGTAGATCTAGCTGGTCTGTCATAATATAATAGAGACAGTAGATCTAGCTGGTCTGTCATAATATAGTAGATACAGTAGATCTAGCTGGTCTGTCATAATATAATAGATACAGTAGATCTAGCTGGTCTGTCATAATATAATAGAGACAGTAGATCTAGCTGGTCTGTCATAATATAATAGAGACAGTAGATCTAGCTGGTCTGTCATAATATAATAGAGACAGTAGATCTAGCTGGTCTGTCATAATATAATAGGGACAGTAGATCTAGCTGGTCTGTCATAATATAATAGAGACAGTAGATCTAGCTGGTCTGTCATAATATAACAGAGACAGTAGATCTAGCTGGTCTGTCATAATATAACAGAGATAGTAGATCTAGCTGGTCTGTCATAATGTTTTAGAAACAGTAGATCTAGCTGGTCTGTCATAATATAATAAATACAGTTGATCTATCTGGTCTGTCATAATATAATAGAGTCAGTAGATCTAGCTTGTCTGTCATAATATAATAGAGACAGTAGATTTAGCTGGTCTGTCATAATATAGTTGATACAGTAGATCTAGCTGGTCTGTCATAATATAATAGGGACAGTAGATCTATCTGGTCTGTCTTAATATAATAGAGACAGTAGATCTAGCTGGTCTGTCATAATATAACAGAGACAGTAGATCTAGCTGGTCTGTCATAATATAACAGAGACAGTAGATCTAGCTGGTCTGTCATAATATAATAGGGACAGTAGATCTATCTGCTCTGTCATAATATAATAAATACAGTTGATCTAGCTGGTCTGTCATAATATAATAGAGACAGTAGATCTAGCTGGTCTGTCATAATATAATAGATACAGTAGATCTAGCTGGTCTGTCATAATATAATAAATACAGTAGATCTAGCTGGTCTGTCATAATATAATAGAGACAGTAGATCTAGCTGGTCTGTCATAATATAATAGAGACAGTAGATCTAGCTGGTCTGTCATAATATAATAGATACAGTAGATCTAGCTGGTCTGTCATAAGATAATAGAGACATTAGATCTAGCTGGTCTGTCATAATATAGTAGAGACAGTAGATCTAGCTGGTCTGTCATAATGTATTAGAAACAGTAGATCTAGCTGGTCTGTCATAATATAGCAGAGACAGTAGATCTAGCTGGTCTGTCATAATATAGTAGATACAGTAGATCTAGCTGGTCTGTCATAATATAATAGATACAGTAGATCTAGCTGGTCTGTCATAATATAATAGATACAGTAGATCTAGCTGGTCTGTCATAATATAATAGAGACAGTAGATCTAGCTGGTCTGTCATAATATAATAGAGACATTAGATCTAGCTGGTCTGTCATAATATAATAGAGTACAGTAGATCTAGCTGGTCTGTCATAATATAATAGATACAGTAGATCTAGCCTGGTCTGTCATAATATAATAGAGTCAGTAGATCTAGCTGGTCTGTCATAATATAATAGAGACAGTAGATCTAGCTGGTCTGTCATAATATAATAGACACAGTAGATCTAGCTGGTCTGTCATAATATAATAGGGACAGTAGATCTAGCTGGTCTGTCATAAATATAATAGAGACAGTAGATCTAGCTGGTCTGTCATAATATAATAGAGACAGTAGATCTAGCTGGTCTGTCATAATATAGTAGATACAGTAGATCTAGCTGGTCTGTCATAATATAATAGAGACAGTAGATCTAGCTGGTCTGTCATAATATAATAGAGACAGTAGATCTAGCTGGTCTGTCATAATATAATAGAGACAGTAGATCTAGCTGGTCTGTCATAATATAATAGAGACAGTAGATCTAGCTGGTCTGTCATAATATAATAGAGACAGTAGATCTAGCTGGTCTGTCATAATATAATAGAGACAGTAGATCTAGCTGGTCTGTCATAATATAATAGAGACAGTAGATCTAGCTGGTCTGTCATAATATAATAGAGACAGTAGATCTAGCTGGTCTGTCATAATATAGTAGAGACAGTAGATCTAGCTCGTCTGTCATAATATAATAGAGACAGTAGATCTAGCTGGTCTGTCATAATATAATAGATACAGTAGATCTAGCTGGTCTGTCATAATATAATAGAGACAGTAGATCTAGCTGGTCTGTCATAATATAATAGAGACAGTAGATCTAGCTCGTCTGTCATAATATAATATAGAAAGCAGATATAGCTGGTCTATCATAATATAATAGAGACAGTAGATCTAGCTGGTCTCTCATAATATAATAGATACAGTAGATCTAGCTGGTCTGTCATAATATAATAGAGACAGTAGATCTAGCTGGTCTGTCATAATATAATAGAGACAGTAGATCTAGCTGGTCTGTCATAATATAATAGAGACAGTAGATCTAGCTGGTCTGTCATAATATAATAGAGACAGTAGATCTAGCTGGTCTGTCATAATATAATAGAGACAGTAGATCTAGCTGGTCTGTCATAATATAATAGAGACAGTAGATCTAGCTGGTCTGTCATAATATAATAGAGACAGTAGATCTAGCTGGTCTGTCATAATATAATAGAGACAGTAGATCTAGCTGGTCTGTCATAATATAATAGAGACAGTAGATCTAGCTGGTCTGTCATAATATAATAGAGACAGTAGATCTAGCTGGTCTGTCATAATATAATAGAGACAGTAGATCTAGCTGGTCTGTCATAATATAATAGAGACAGTAGATCTAGCTGGTCTGTCATAATATAATAGAGACAGTAGATCTAGCTGGTCTGTCATAATATAGTAGAGACAGTAGATCTAGCTGGTCTGTCATAATATAATAGAGACAGTAGATCTAGCTGGTCTGTCATAATATAATAGAGACAGTAGATCTAGCTGGTCTGTCATAATATAATAGAGACAGTAGATCTAGCTGGTCTGTCATAATATAATAGAGACAGTAGATCTAGCTGGTCTGTCATAATATAATAGAGACAGTAGATCTAGCTGGTCTGTCATAATATAATAGAGACAGTAGATCTAGCTGGTCTGTCATAATATAATAGAGACAGTAGATCTAGCTGGTCTGTCATAATATAATAGATACAGTAGATCTAGCTGGTCTGTCATAATATAATAGGGACAGTAGATCTAGCTGGTCTGTCATAATATAATAGAGACAGTAGATCTAGCTGGTCTGTCATAATATAATAGAGACAGTAGATCTAGCTGGTCTGTCATAATTTAATAGAGACAGTAGATCTAGCTGGTCTGTCATAATATAATAGAGACAGTAGATCTAGCTGGTCTGTCATAATACAATAGAGACAGTAGATCTAGCTGGTCTGTCATAATATAGTAGAGACAGTAGATCTAGCTGGTTTGTCATAATATAATTGACACAGTAGATCTAGCTGGTCTGTCATTATATAGTAGAGACAGTAGATTTAGCTGGTCGGTCATAATTTAATAGTGACAGAAGATCTAGCTGGTCTGTCATAATATAATAGAGACAGTAGATCTAGCTGGTCTGTCATAATATAATAGAGACAGTAGATCTAGCTGGTCTGTCATAATATAATAGAGACAGTAGATCTAGCTGGTCTGTCATAATATAATAGATACAGTAGATCTAGCTGGTCTGTCATAATATAATAGAGACAGTAGATCTAGCTGGTCTGTCATAATATAATAGAGACAGTAGATCTAGCTGGTCTGTCATAATATAATAGAGACAGTAGATCTAGCTGGTCTGTCATAATATAATAGAGACAGTAGATCTAGCTGGTCTGTCATAATATAATAGAGACAGTAGATCTAGCTGGTCTGTCATAATATAATAGAGACAGTAGATCTAGCTGGTCTGTCATAATATAATAGAGACAGTAGATCTAGCTGGTCTGTCATAATATAATAGAGACAGTAGATCTAGCTGGTCTGTCATAATATAATAGAGACAGTAGATCTAGCTGGTCTGTCATAATATAATAGAGACAGTAGATCTAGCTGGTCTGTCATAATATAATAGAGACAGTAGATCTAGCTGGTCTGTCATAATATAATAGAGACAGTAGATCTAGCTGGTCTGTCATAATATAATAGAGACAGTAGATCTAGCTGGTCTGTCATAATATAATAGATACAGTAGATCTAGCTGGTCTGTCATAATATAATAGAGACAGTAGATCTAGCTGGACTGTCATAATATAATAGATACAGTATATCTAGCTGGTCTGTCATAATATAGTAGAGACAGTAGATCTAGCTGGTCTGTCAAAATATAATAGAGACAGTAGATCTAGCTGGTCTGTCATAATATAATAGATACAGTAGATCTAGCTGGTCTGTCATAATATAATAGAGACAGTAGATCTAGCTGGTCTGTCATAATATAGTAGAGACAGTAGATCTAGCTGGTCTGTCATAATATAATAGAGACAGTAGATCTAGCTGGTCTGTCATAATATAATAGAGACAGTAGATCTAGCTGGTCTGTCATAATATAATAGAGACAGTAGATCTAGCTGGTCTGTCATAATATAATAGATACAGTAGATCTAGCTGGTCTGTCATAATATAATAGAGACAGTAGATCTAGCTGGTCTGTCATAATATAATAGAGACAGTAGATCTAGCTGGTCTGTCATAATATAATAGAGACAGTAGATCTAGCTGGTCTGTCATAATATAATAGAGACAGTAGATCTAGCTGGTCTGTCATAATATAATAGAGACAGTAGATCTAGCTGGTCTGTCATAATATAATAGAGACAGTAGATCTAGCTGGTCTGTCATAATATAATAGAGACAGTAGATCTAGCTGGTCTGTCATAATATAATAGAGACAGTAGATCTAGCTGGTCTGTCATAATATAATAGAGACAGTAGATCTAGCTGGTCTGTCATAATATAATAGAGACAGTAGATCTAGCTGGTCTGTCATAATATAATAGAGACAGTAGATCTAGCTGGTCTGTCATAATATAGTAGAGACAGTAGATCTAGCTGGTCTGTCATAATATAATAGAGACAGTAGATCTAGCTGGTCTGTCATAATATAATAGAGACAGTAGATCTAGCTGGTCTGTCATAATATAATAGAGACAGTAGATCTAGCTGGTCTGTCATAATATAATAGAGACAGTAGATCTAGCTGGTCTGTCATAATATAATAGAGACAGTAGATCTAGCTGGTCTGTCATAATATAATAGAGACAGTAGATCTAGCTGGTCTGTCATAATATAGTAGAGACAGTAGATCTAGCTGGTCTGTCATAATATAATAGAGACAGTAGATCTAGCTGGTCTGTCATAATATAATAGAGACAGTAGATCTAGCTGGTCTGTCATAATATAATAGAGACAGTAGATCTAGCTGGTCTGTCATAATATAGTAGAGACAGTAGATCTAGCTGGTCTGTCATAATATAATAGATACAGTAGATCTAGCTGGTCTGTCATAATATAATAGAGACAGTAGATCTAGCTGGTCTGTCATAATATAATAGAGACAGTAGATCTAGCTGGTCTGTCATAATATAATAGAGACAGTAGATCTAGCTGGTCTGTCATAATATAATAGAGACAGTAGATCTAGCTGGTCTGTCATAATATAATAGAGACAGTAGATCTAGCTGGTCTGTCATAATATAATAGATACAGTAGATCTAGCTGGTCTGTCATAATATAATAGAGACAGTAGATCTAGCTGGTCTGTCATAATATAATAGAGACAGTAGATCTAGCTGGTCTGTCATAATATAATAGAGACAGTAGATCTAGCTGGTCTGTCATAATATAATAGATACAGTAGATCTAGCTGGTCTGTCATAATATAATAGAGACAGTAGATCTAGCTGGTCTGTCATAATATAATAGAGACAGTAGATCTAGCTGGTCTGTCATAATATAGTAGAGACAGTAGATCTAGCTGGTCTGTCATAATATAATAGAGACAGTAGATCTAGCTGGTCTGTCATAATATAATAGAGACAGTAGATCTAGCTGGTCTGTCATAATATAATAGAGACAGTAGATCTAGCTGGTCTGTCATAATATAATAGAGACAGTAGATCTAGCTGGTCTGTCATAATATAATAGAGACAGTAGATCTAGCTGGTCTGTCATAATATAATAGAGACAGTAGATCTAGCTGGTCTGTCATAATATAATAGAGACAGTAGATCTAGCTGGTCTGTCATAATATAATAGAGACAGTAGATCTAGCTGGTCTGTCATAATATAATAGAGACAGTAGATCTAGCTGGTCTGTCATAATATAATAGAGACAGTAGATCTAGCTGGTCTGTCATAATATAATAGAGACAGTAGATCTAGCTGGTCTGTCATAATATAATAGAGACAGTAGATCTAGCTGGTCTGTCATAATATAATAGAGACAGTAGATCTAGCTGGTCTGTCATAATATAATAGAGACAGTAGATCTAGCTGGTCTGTCATAATATAATAGAGACAGTAGATCTAGCTGGTCTGTCATAATATAATAGAGACAGTAGATCTAGCTGGTCTGTCATAATATAATAGAGACAGTAGATCTAGCTGGTCTGTCATAATATAATAGAGACAGTAGATCTAGCTGGTCTGTCATAATATAATAGAGACAGTAGATCTAGCTGGTCTGTCATAATATAATAGAGACAGTAGATCTAGCTGGTCTGTCATAATATAATAGAGACAGTAGATCTAGCTGGTCTGTCATAATATAATAGATACAGTAGATCTAGCTGGTCTGTCATAATATAATAGAGACAGTAGATCTAGCTGGTCTGTCATAATATAATAGAGACAGTAGATCTAGCTGGTCTGTCATAATATAATAGAGACAGTAGATCTAGCTGGTCTGTCATAATATAGTAGAGACAGTAGATCTAGCTGGTCTGTCATAATATAATAGAAACAGTAGATCTAGCTGGTCTGTCATAATATAATAGAGACAGTAGATCTAGCTGGTCTGTCATAATATATTAGAGACAGTAGATCTAGCTGGTCTGTCATAATATAGTAGAGACAGTAGATCTAGCTGGTCTGTCATAATATAATAGAGACAGTAGATCTAGCTGGTCTGTCATAATATAGTAGAGACAGTAGATCTAGCTGGTCTGTCATAATATAATAGATACAGTAGATCTAGCTGGTCTGTCATAATATAATAGAGACATTAGATCTAGCTGGTCTGTCATAATATAGTAGAGACAGTAGATCTAGCTGGTCTGTCATAATATAGCAGAGACAGTAGATCTAGCTGGTCTGTCATAATATAATAGAGATAGTAGATCTAGATGATCTGTCATAATATAATAGATACAGTAGATCCAGCTGGTCTGTTATAATATAGTAGAGACAGTAGATCTAGCTGGTCTGTCATAATATAATAGATACAATAGATCCAGCTGGTCTGTTATAATATAGTAGAGACAGTAGATCTAGCTAGTCTGTCATAATATAATGGGACAGTAGATCTAGCTGGTCTGTCATAATATAATAGAGACAGTAGATCTAGATGGTCTGTCATAATATAATAGATACAGTAGATCTAGCTGGTCTGTCATAATATAATAGAGACAGTAGATCTAGCTGGTCTGTCATAATATAATAGAGACAGTAGATCTAGCTGGTCTGTCATAATATAGTAGAGACAGTAGATCTAGCTGGTCTGTCATAATATAGTATATAATAGGGACAATAGGTCTTGCTGGTCTGTAATAATATAAGAGACAGTAGATCTAGCTGGTCTGTCATAATATAATAGAGACATTAGATCTATCTGGTCTGTCATAATATAGTAGAGACAGTAGATCTAGCTGGTCTGTCAAAATGTATTAGAAACAGTAGATCTAGCTGGTCTGTCATAATATAGCAGAGACAGTAGATCTAGCTGGTCTGTTATAATATAGTAGATACAGTAGATCTAGCTGATCTTTCATAATATAATAGAGACAGTAGATCTAGCTGGTCTATCAGAATGAATTAGAAACAGTAGATCTAGCTGGTCTGTCATAATATAATAGAGACAGTAGATCTAGCTGGTCTGTCATAATATAATAGAGACAGTAGATCTAGCTGGTCTGTCATAATATAATAGATACAGTAGATCTAGCTGGTCTGTCATAATATAGTAGGACAGTAGATCTAGCTGGTCTGTCATAATATAATAGATACAGTAGATCTAGCTGGTCTGTCATAATATAATACAGTAGATCTAGCTGGTCTGTCATAATATAATAGAAACAGTAGATCTAGCTGGTCTGTCATAATATAATAGAGACAGTAGATCTAGCTGGTCTGTCATAATATAATAGAGACAGTAGATCTAGCTGGTCTGTCATAATATAGATACAGTAGGTCTAGCTGGTCTGTCATAATAGAGACAGTAGATCTAGCTGGTCTGTCATAATATAATAGAGACAGTAGATCTATCTGGTCTGTCATAATATAATAGATACAGTAGATCTAGCTGGTCTGTCATAATATAATAGAGACATTAGATCTAGCTGGTCTCTCATAATATAGTAGAGACAGTAGATCTAGCTGGTCTATCATAATGAATTAGAAACAGTAGATCAAGCTGGTCTGTCATAATAGAATAGAGATAGTAAATCTAGCTGGTCTGTCATAACATAGTAGAGACAGTAGATCTAGCTGGTCTGTCATAATATAATAGATACAGTAGATCTAGCTGGTCTGTCATAATATAATAGATACAGTAGATCTAGCAGGTCTGTCATAATATAATAGGGACAATAGGTCTTGCTGGTCTGTCATAATATAGTAGAGACAGTAGATGTAGCTGGTCTGTCATAATATAATAGATACAGTAGATCTAGCTGGTCTGTCATAATATAATAGAGACATTAGATCTAGCTGGTCTGTCATAATATAGTAGAGACAGTAGATCTAGCTGGTCTGTCATAATGTATTAGAAACAGTAGATCTAGCTGGTCTGTCATAATATAGCAGAGACAGTAGATCTAGCTGGTCTGTCATAATATAGTAGATACAGTAGATCTAGCTGATCTGTCATAATATAATACAGTAGATCTAGGCTGGTCTGTTATAATATAGAGACATTAGATCTAGCTGGTCTCTCATAATACAGTTGAGACAGTAGATCTAGCTGGTCTATCATAATGAATTAGAAACAGTAGATCTAGCTGGTCTGTCATAATATAGTAGAGACAGTAGATCTAGCTGGTCTGTCAGAATATAACAGGGACAATAGGTCTTGCTGGATAGAGACAGTAGATCTAGCTGGTCTGTCATAATATAATAGAGACAGTAGATCTAGCTGGTCTGTCATAATATAATAGAGACAGTAGATCTAGCTGGTCTGTCATAATATAATAGAGACAGTAGATCTAGCTGGTCTGTCATAATATAATAGAGACAGTAGATCTAGCTGGTCTGTCATAATGTAACAGAGACATTATATCTAGCTGGTCGATCATAATACAGTAGAGACTGTAGATCTAGCTGGTCTGTCATAATATAATAGAGACATTAGATCTAGCTTGTCTGTCATAATATAGTAGAGACAGTAGATCTAGCTGGTCTGTCATAATATAATAGGGACAGTAGATCTAGCTGGTCTGTCATAATATAATAGACACAGGAGATCTAGCTTGTCTGTCATAATATAGTAAAGACAGTAGATCTAGCTGGTCTGTCAAAATATAGTAGAGACAGTAGATCTAGCTGGTCTCTCATAATATAATAGAAACAGTAGATCTAGCTGGTCTGTCATAATATAGTAGAGACAGTAGATCTAGCTGGTCTGTCATAATATAATAGAGACAGTAGATCTAGCTGGTCTGTCATAATATAATAGAGACAGTAGATCTAGCTGGTCTGTCATAATATAATAGAGACAGTAGATCTAGCTGGTCTGTCATAATATAATAGAGACAGTAGATCTAGCTGGTCTGTCATAATATAATAGAGACAGTAGATCTAGCTGGTCTGTCATAATATAATAGAGACAGTAGATCTAGCTGGTCTGTCATAATATAATAGAGACAGTAGATCTAGCTGGTCTGTCATAATATAATAGAGACAGTAGATCTAGCTGGTCTGTCATAATATAATAGAGACAGTAGATCTAGCTGGTCTGTCATAATATAATAGAGACAGTAGATCTAGCTGGTCTGTCATAATATAATAGAGACAGTAGATCTAGCTGGTCTGTCATAATATAATAGAGACAGTAGATCTAGCTGGTCTGTCATAATATAATAGAGACAGTAGATCTAGCTGGTCTGTCATAATATAGTAGAGACAGTAGATCTAGCTGGTCTGTCATAATATAATGGGACAGTAAATCTCGCTGGTCTGTCATAATATAATAGAGACTGTAGATGTAGCTGGTCTGTCATAATATAATAGAGACAGTAGATCTAGTTGGTCTGTCATAATATAATAGAGACAGTAGATCTAGCTGGTCTGTCATAATATAATAGGGACAGTAGATCTAGCTGGTCTGTCATAATATAATAGAGACAGTAGATCTAGCTGGTCTGTCATAATATAATAGATACAGTAGATCTAGCTGGTCTGTCATAATATAATAGAGACAGTAGATCTAGCTGGTCTGTCATAATATAATAGAGACAGTAGATCTAGCTGGTCTGTCATAATATAATAGAGACAGTAGATCTAGCTGGTCTGTCATAATATAATAGAGACAGTAGATCTAGCTGGTCTGTCATAATATAATAGAGACAGTAGATCTAGCAGGTCTGTCATAATATAATAGAGACAGTAGATCTAGCTGGTCTGTCATAATATAGTAGAGACAGTAGATCTAGCTGGTCTGTCATAATATAATGGGACAGTAAATCTCGCTGGTCTGTCATAATATAACAGAGACTGTAGATGTAGCTGGTCTGTCATAATATAATAGATACAGTAGATCCAGCTGGTCTGTTATAATATAGTAGAGACAGTAGATCTAGCTGGTCTGTCATAATATAATGGGACAGTAGATCTAGCTGGTCTGTCATAATATAATAGATACAGTAGATCTAGCTGGTCTGTCATAATATAATAGAGACATTAGATCTAGCTGGTCTGTCATAATATAGTAGAGACAGTAGATCTAGCTGGTCTGTCATAATATAATAGAGACAGTAGATCTAGCTGGTCTGTCATAATATAATAGATACAGTAGATCTAGCTGGTCTGTCATAATATATTAGAAACAGTAGATCTAGCTGGTCTGTCATAATATAATAGATACAGTAGATCTAGCTGGTCTGTCATAATATAATAGGGACAGTAGATCTTGCTGGTCTGTCATAATATAGTAGAGACAGTAGATCTAGCTGGTCTGTCATAATATAATAGAAACAGTAGATCTAGCTGGTCTGTCATAATATAGTAGAGACAGTAGATCTAGCTGGTCTGTCATAATATAATAGAGTACAGTAGATCTAGCTGGTCTGTCATAATATAATAGATACAGTAGATCTAGCTGGTCTGTCATAATATAATAGAGACAGTAGATCTAGCTGGTCTGTCATAATATAATAGAGACAGTAGATCTAGCTGGTCTGTCATAATATAATAGAGACAGTAGATCTAGCTGGTCTGTCATAATATAATAGAGACAGTAGATCTAGCTGGTCTGTCATAATATAATAGATACAGTAGATCTAGCTGGTCTGTCATAATATAATAGAGACAGTAGATCTAGCTGGTCTGTCATAATATAATAGAGACAGTAGATCTAGCTGGTCTGTCATAATATAGTAGAGACAGTAGATCTAGCTGGTCTGTCATAATATAATAGAGACAGTAGATCTAGCTGGTCTGTCATAATATAATAGAGACAGTAGATCTAGCTGGTCTGTCATAATATAATAGAGACAGTAGATCTAGCTGGTCTGTCATAATATAGTAGATACAGTAGATCTAGCTGGTCTGTCATAATATAATAGAGACAGTAGATCTAGCTGGTCTGTCATAATATAATAGAGACAGTAGATCTAGCTGGTCTGTCATAATATAATAGAGACAGTAGATCTAGCTGGTCTGTCATAATATAATAGAGACAGTAGATCTAGCTGGTCTGTCATAATATAATAGAGACAGTAGATCTAGCTGGTCTGTCATAATATAATAGAGACAGTAGATCTAGCTGGTCTGTCATAATATAGTAGAGACAGTAGATCTAGCTGGTCTGTCATAATATAGTAGAGACAGTAGATCTAGCTGGTCTGTCATAATATAGTAGAGACAGTAGATCTAGCTGGTCTGTCATAATATAATAGGGACAGTAGATCTAGCTGGTCTGTCATAATATAATAGATACAGTTGATCTAGCTGGTCTGTCACAATATAATAGAGTCAGTAGATCTAGCTGGTCTGTCATAATATAGTAGATACAGTAGATCTAGCTGGTCTGTCATAATATAATAGATACAGTAGATCTAGCTGGTCTGTCATAATATAATAGAGACAGTAGATCTAGCTGGTCTGTCATAATATAATAGAGACAGTAGATCTAGCTGGTCTGTCATAATATAATAGAGACAGTAGATCTAGCTGGTCTGTCATAATATAATAGAGACAGTAGATCTAGCTGGTCTGTCATAATATAATAGAGACAGTAGATCTAGCTGGTCTGTCATAATATAATAGATACAGTAGATCTAGCTGGTCTGTCATAATATAATAGAGACAGTAGATCTAGCTGGTCTGTCATAATATAACAGAGACAGTAGATCTAGCTGGTCTGTCATAATATATTAGAAACAGTAGATCTAGCTGGTCTGTCATAATATAATAGATACAGTAGATCTAGCTGGTCTGTCATAATATAATAGAGTACAGTAGATCTAGCTGGTCTGTCATAATATAATAGAGACAGTAGATCTAGCTGGTCTGTCATAATATAGTAGATACAGTAGATCTAGCTGGTCTGTCATAATATAATAGAGACAGTAGATCTAGCTGGTCTGTCATAATATAATAGAGACAGTAGATCTAGCTGGTCTGTCATAATATAACAGAGACAGTAGATCTAGCTGGTCTGTCATAATATAACAGAGACAGTAGATCTAGCTGGTCTGTCATAATATAATAGGGACAGTAGATCTATCTGGTCTGTCATAATATAATAGATACAGTAGATCTAGCTGGTCTGTCATAATATAACAGAGACAGTAGATCTAGCTGGTCTGTCATAATGTATTTAGAAACAGTAGATCTAGCTGGTCTGTCATAATATAATAAATACAGTAGATCTATCTGGTCTGTCATAATATAATAAATACAGTTGATCTAGCTGGTCTGTCATAATATAACAGAGACAGTAGATCTAGCTGGTCTGTCATAATATAATAGAGACAGTAGATCTAGCTGGTCTGTCATAATATAATAGAGACAGTAGATCTAGCTGGTCTGTCATAATATAATAGAGACAGTAGATCTAGCTGGTCTGTCATAATATAGTAGAGACAGTAGATCTAGCTGGTCTGTCATAATGTAATAGAGACAGTAGATCTAGCTGGTCTGTCATAATATAATTTAGACAGTAGATCTAGCTGGTCTGTCAAAATATAGTAGAGACTGTAGATCTAGCTGGTCTGTCATAATATAATTGAGACAGTAGATCTAGCTGGTCTGTCATAATATAATAGAGACAGTAGATCTAGCTGGTCTGTCATAATATAATAGAGACAGTAGATCTAGCTGGTCTGTCATAATATAATAGAGACAGTAGATCTAGCTGGTCTGTCATAATATAATAGAGACAGTAGATCTAGCTGGTCTGTCATAATATAATAGAGACAGTAGATCTAGCTGGTCTGTCATAATATAATAGAGACAGTAGATCTAGCTGGTCTGTCATAATATAATAGAGACATTAGATCTAGCTGGTCTATCATAATATAGTAGAGACTGTAGATCTAGCTGGTCTGTCATAATGTATTAGAAACAGTAGATCTAGCTGGTCTGTCATAATATAGTAGAGACAGTAGATCTAGCTGGTCTGTCATAATATAATAGAGACAGTAGATCTAGCTGGTCTGTCATAATATAGTAGAGACAGTAGATCTAGCTGGTCTGTCATAATATAGTAGAGACAGTAGATCTAGCTGGTCTGTCATAATATAGTAGAGACAGTAGATCTAGCTGGTCTGTCATAATATAATAGATACAGTAGATCTAGCTGGTCTGTCATAATATAGTAGAGACAGTAGATCTAGCTGGTCTGTCATAATATAATAGAGACAGTAGATCTAGCTGGTCTGTCATAATATAATAGAGACAGTAGATCTAGCTGGTCTGTCATAATATAATAGAGACAGTAGATCTAGCTGGTCTGTCATAATATAATAGAGACAGTAGATCTAGCTGGTCTGTCATAATATAGTAGAGACAGTAGATCTAGCTGGTCTGTCATAATATAATAGATACAGTAGATCTAGCTGGTCTGTCATAATATAATAGAGACAGTAGATCTAGCTGGTCTGTCATAATATAGATAGAGACAGTAGATCTAGCTGGTCTGTCATAATATAGTAGAGACAGTAGATCTAGCTGGTCTGTCATAATATAATAGAGACAGTAGATCTAGCTGGTCTGTCATAATATAATAGAGACAGTAGATCTAGCTGGTCTGTCATAATATAATAGAGACAGTAGATCTAGCTGGTCTGTCATAATATAATAGAGACAGTAGATCTAGCTGGTCTGTCATAATATAATAGAGACAGTAGATCTAGCTGGTCTGTCATAATATAATAGAGACAGTAGATCTAGCTGGTCTGTCATAATATAATAGAGACAGTAGATCTAGCTGGTCTGTCATAATATAATAGAGACAGTAGATCTAGCTGGTCTGTCATAATATAGTAGACACAGTAGATCTAGCTGGTCTGTCATAATATAATAGGGACAGTAGATCTATCTGGTCTGTCATAAATATAATAGAGTCAGTAGATCTAGCTGGTCTGTCATAATATAATAGAGACAGTAGATCTAGCTGGTCTGTCATAATATAGTAGATACAGTAGATCTAGCTGGTCTGTCATAATATAATAGAGACAGTAGATCTAGCTGGTCTGTCATAATATAATAGAGACAGTAGATCTAGCTGGTCTGTCATAATATAATAGAGACAGTAGATCTAGCTGGTCTGTCATAATATAATAGAGACAGTAGATCTAGCTGGTCTGTCATAATATAATAGAGACAGTAGATCTAGCTGGTCTGTCATAATATAATAGAGACAGTAGATCTAGCTGGTCTGTCATAATATAATAGAGACAGTAGATCTAGCTGGTCTGTCATAATATAGATAGAGACAGTAGATCTAGCTGGTCTGTCATAATATAATAGAGACAGTAGATCTAGCTGGTCTGTCATAATATAATAGAGACAGTAGATCTAGCTGGTCTGTCATAATATAATAGAGACAGTAGATCTAGCTGGTCTGTCATAATATAATAGAGACAGTAGATCTAGCTGGTCTGTCATAATATAATAGAGACAGTAGATCTAGCTGGTCTGTCATAATATAGTAGAGACAGTAGATCTAGCTGGTCTGTCATAATATAATAGAGACAGTAGATCTAGCTGGTCTGTCATAATATAATAGAGACAGTAGATCTAGCTGGTCTGTCATAATATAATAGAGACAGTAGATCTAGCTGGTCTGTCATAATATAATAGAGACAGTAGATCTAGCTGGTCTGTCATAATATAATAGAGACAGTAGATCTATCTGGTCTGTCATAATATAATAGATACAGTAGATCTAGCTGGTCTGTCATAATATAATAGAGACAGTAGATCTAGCTGGTCTGTCATAATATAATAGAGACAGTAGATCTAGCTGGTCTGTCATAATATAATAGATACAGTAGATCTAGCTGGTCTGTCATAATATAATAAAGACAGTAGATCTAGCTGGTCTGTCATAATATAATAGAGACAGTAGATCTAGCTGGTCTGTCATAATATAATAGAGACAGTAGATCTAGCTGGTCTGTCATAATATAATAGAGACAGTAGATCTAGCTGGTCTGTCATAATATAGTAGAGACAGTAGATCTAGCTGGTCTGTCATAATATAATAAAGACAGTAGATCTAGCTGGTCTGTCATAATATAGTAGAGACAGTAGATCTAGCTGGTCTGTCATAATATAATAGAGACAGTAGATCTAGCTGGTCTGTCATAATATAATAGAGACAGTAGATCTAGCTGGTCTGTCATAATATAATAGAGACAGTAGATCTAGCTGGTCTGTCATAATATAATAGAGACAGTAGATCTAGCTGGTCTGTCATAATATAATAGAGACAGTAGATCTAGCTGGTCTGTCATAATATAATAGAGACAGTAGATCTAGCTGGTCTGTCATAATATAATAGAGACAGTAGATCTAGCTGGTCTGTCATAATATAATAGAGACAGTAGATCTAGCTGGTCTGTCATAATATAATAGAGACAGTAGATCTAGCTGGTCTGTCATAATATAGTAGAGACAGTAGATCTAGCTGGTCTGTCATAATATAATAGAGACAGTAGATCTAGCTGGTCTGTCATAATATAATAGAGTCAGTAGATCTAGCTGGTCTGTCATAATATAATAGAGACAGTAGATCTAGCTGGTCTGTCATAATATAATAGAGACAGTAGATCTAGCTGGTCTGTCATAATATAATAGAGACAGTAGATCTAGCTGGTCTGTCATAATATAATAGAGACAGTAGATCTAGCTGGTCTGTCATAATATAATAGAGACAGTAGATCTAGCTGGTCTGTCATAATATAATAGAGACAGTAGATCTAGCTGGTCTGTCATAATATAATAGAGACAGTAGATCTAGCTGGTCTGTCATAATATAATAGAGACAGTAGATCTAGCTGGTCTGTCATAATATAATAGAGACAGTAGATCTAGCTGGTCTGTCATAATATAATAGAGACAGTAGATCTAGCTGGTCTGTCATAATATAGTAGAGACAGTAGATCTAGCTAGTCTGTCTAATATAATAGAGACAGTAGATCTAGCTGGTCTGTCATAATATAATAGAGACAGTAGATCTAGCTGGTCTGTCATAATATAATAGAGACAGTAGATCTAGCTGGTCTGTCATAATATAGTAGAGACAGCAGATCTAGCTGGTCTGTCATAATATAATAGAGACAGTAGATCTAGCTGGTCTGTCATAATATAATAGAGACAGTAGATCTAGCTGGTCTGTCATAATATAATAGAGACAGTAGATCTAGCTGGTCTGTCATAATATAATAGAGACAGTAGATCTAGCTGGTCTGTCATAATATAATAGAGACAGTAGATCTAGCTGGTCTGTCATAATATAATAGAGACAGTAGATCTAGCTGGTCTGTCATAATATAATAGAGACAGTAGATCTAGCTGGTCTGTCATAATATAATAGAGACATTAGATCTAGCTGGTCTGTCATAATATAGTAGAGACAGTAGATCTAGCTGGTCTGTCATAATGTATTAGAAACAGTAGATCTAGCTGGTCTGTCATAATATAATAGAGACAGTAGATCTATCTGGTCTGTCATAATATAATAGATACAGTAGATCTAGCTGGTCTGTCATAATATAATAGAGACCTTAGATCTAGCTGGTCTCTCATAATATAGTAGAGACAGTAGATCTAGCTGGTCTGTCATAATATAATAGGGACAGTAGATCTATCTGGTCTGTCATAATATAATAGAGACAGTAGATCTAGCTGGTCTGTCATACTATAACAGAGACAGATCTAGCTGGTCTGTCATAATATAATAGAGACAGTAGATCTAGCTGGTCTGTCATAATATAATAGAGACAGTAGATCTAGCTGGTCTGTCATAATATAATAGAGACAGTAGATCTAGCTGGTCTGTCATAATATAATAGAGACAGTAGATCTAGCTGGTCTGTCATAATATAATAGAGACAGTAGATCTAGCTGGTCTGTCATAATATAATAGAGACAGTAGATCTAGCTGGTCTGTCATAATATAATAGAGACAGTAGATCTAGCTGGTCTGTCATAATATAATAGAGACAGTAGATCTAGCTGGTCTGTCATAATATAATAGAGACAGTAGATCTAGCTGGTCTGTCATAATATAATAGAGACAGTAGATCTAGCTGGTCTGTCATAATATAATAGAGACAGTAGATCTAGCTGGTCTGTCATAATATAATAGAGACAGTAGATCTAGCTGGTCTGTCATAATATAATAGAGACAGTAGATCTAGCTGGTCTGTCATAATATAATAGAGACAGTAGATCTAGCTGGTCTGTCATAATATAGTAGAGACAGTAGATCTAGCTGGTCTGTCATAATATAATAGAGACAGTAGATCTAGCTGGTCTGTCATAATATAATAGAGACAGTAGATCTAGCTGGTCTGTCATAATATAATAGAGACAGTAGATCTAGCTGGTCTGTCATAATATAATAGAGACAGTAGATCTAGCTGGTCTGTCATAATATAATAGAGACAGTAGATCTAGCTGGTCTGTCATAATATAATAGAGACAGTAGATCTAGCTGGTCTGTCATAATATAATAGAGACAGTAGATCTAGCTGGTCTGTCATAATATAATAGAGACAGTAGATCTAGCTGGTCTGTCATAATATAATAGAGACAGTAGATCTAGCTGGTCTGTCATAATATAATAGAGACAGTAGATCTAGCTGGTCTGTCATAATATAATAGAGACAGTAGATCTAGCTGGTCTGTCATAATATAATAGAGACAGTAGATCTAGCTGGTCTGTCATAATATAATAGAGACAGTAGATCTAGCTGGTCTGTCATAATATAATAGAGACAGTAGATCTAGCTGGTCTGTCATAATATAATAGAGACAGTAGATCTAGCTGGTCTGTCATAATATAGTAGAGACAGTAGATCTAGCTGGTCTGTCATAATATAATAGAGACAGTAGATCTAGCTGGTCTGTCATAATATAATAGAGACAGTAGATCTAGCTGGTCTGTCATAATATAATAGAGACAGTAGATCTAGCTGGTCTGTCATAATATAATAGAGACAGTAGATCTAGCTGGTCTGTCATAATATAATAGAGACAGTAGATCTAGCTGGTCTGTCATAATATAATAGAGACAGTAGATCTAGCTGGTCTGTCATAATATAATAGAGACAGTAGATCTAGCTGGTCTGTCATAATATAATAGAGACAGTAGATCTAGCTGGTCTGTCATAATATAATAGAGTACAGTAGATCTAGCTGGTCTGTCATAATATAATAGAGACAGTAGATCTAGCTGGTCTGTCATAATATAATAGAGACAGTAGATCTAGCTGGTCTGTCATAATATAATAGAGACAGTAGATCTAGCTGGTCTGTCATAATATAATAGAGACAGTAGATCTAGCTGGTCTGTCATAATATAATAGAGACAGTAGATCTAGCTGGTCTGTCATAATATAATAGAGACAGTAGATCTAGCTGGTCTGTCATAATATAATAGAGACAGTAGATCTAGCTGGTCTGTCATAATATAATAGAGACAGTAGATCTAGCTGGTCTGTCATAATATAATAGAGTACAGTAGATCTAGCTGGTCTGTCATAATATAATAGAGACAGTAGATCTAGCTGGTCTGTCATAATATAGTAGAGACAGTAGATCTAGCTGGTCTGTCATAATATAATAGAGACAGTAGATCTAGCTGGTCTGTCATAATATAATAGAGACAGTAGATCTAGCTGGTCTGTCATAATATAATAGAGACAGTAGATCTAGCTGGTCTGTCATAATATAATAGAGACAGTAGATCTAGCTGGTCTGTCATAATATAATAGAGACAGTAGATCTAGCTGGTCTGTCATAATATAATAGAGACAGTAGATCTAGCTGGTCTGTCATAATATAATAGAGACAGTAGATCTAGCTGGTCTGTCATAATATAATAGAGACAGTAGATCTAGCTGGTCTGTCATAATATAATAGAGACAGTAGATCTAGCTGGTCTGTCATAATATAATAGAGACAGTAGATCTAGCTGGTCTGTCATAATATAGTAGAGACAGTAGATCTAGCTGGTCTGTCATAATATAATAGAGACAGTAGATCTAGCTGGTCTGTCATAATATAATAGAGACAGTAGATCTAGCTGGTCTGTCATAATATAATAGAGACAGTAGATCTAGCTGGTCTGTCATAATATAGTAGAGACAGTAGATCTAGCTGGTCTGTCATAATATAATAGAGACAGTAGATCTAGCTGGTCTGTCATAATATAATAGAGACAGTAGATCTAGCTGGTCTGTCATAATATAATAGAGACAGTAGATCTAGCTGGTCTGTCATAATATAATAGAGACAGTAGATCTAGCTGGTCTGTCATAATATAATAGAGACAGTAGATCTAGCTGGTCTGTCATAATATAATAGAGACAGTAGATCTAGCTGGTCTGTCATAATATAATAGAGACAGTAGATCTAGCTGGTCTGTCATACTATAATAGAGACAGTAGATCTAGCTGGTCTGTCATAATATAATAGAGACAGTAGATCTAGCTGGTCTGTCATACTATAATAGATACAGTAGATCTAGCTGGTCTGTCATAATATAATAAAGACAGTAGATTTAGCTGGTCTGTCATAATATAATAGGGACAGTAGATCTATCTGGTCTGTCATAATATAATAGAGTAAGTAGATCTAGCTGGTCTGTCATAATGTAGAAGAGACAGTAGATCTAGCTGGTCTGTCATAATATAGTAGAGACAGTAGATCTAGCTGGTCTGTCATAATATAATTGGGACAGTAGATCTATCTGGTCTGTCATTATATAATAGAGTCAGTAGATCTAGCTGGTCTGTCATAATATAATAGAGACAGTAGATCTAGCTGGTCTGTCATACTATAATAGATACAGTAGATCTATCTGGTCTGTCAAAATATAATAGATACAGTAGATAGCTGGTCTGTAAAGACAGTAAGCTGGTCTGTCATAATTTAGTAGAGACAGTAGATCTAGCTGGTCTGTCATAATATAATAGGGACAGTAGATCTATCTGGTCTGTCATAATATAATAGAGACAGTAGATCTATCTGGTCTGTCATAATATAATAGATACAGTATATCTAGCTGGTCTGTCATAATATAATAAAGACAGTAGATCTAGCTGGTCTGTCATAATATAATAGGGACAGTAGATCTATCTGGTCTGTCATAATATCATAGAGTCAGTAGATCTAGCTGGTCTGTCATAATATAATAGAGACAGTAGATCTATCTGGTCTGTCATAATATAATAGAGTCAGTAGATCTAGCTGGTCTGTCATAATATAATAGAGACAGTAGATCTAGCTGGTCTGTCATAATATAATAGATACAGTAGATCTAGCTGGTCTGTCATAATATAATAAAGACAATAGATCGAGCTGGTCTGTCATAATTTAGTAGAGACAGTAGATCTAGCTGGTCTGTCATAATATAATAGGGACAGTAGATCTATCTGGTCTGTCATAATATAATAGAGTCAGTAGATCTAGCTGGTCTGTCATAATTTAGTAGAGACAGTAGATCTATCTTGTCTGTCATAATATAATAGAGACAGTAGATCAAGCTGGTCTGTCATAATATAATAGAGACAGTAGATCTAGCTGGTCTGTCATAATATAGTAGAGACAGTAGATCTAGCTGGTCTGTCATAATATAATAGAGACAATAGATCTAGCTGGTCTGTCATAATTTAGTAGAGACAGTAGATCTAGCTGGTCTGTCATAATATAATAGATACAGTAGATCTAGCTGGTCTGTCATAATATAATAAAGACAATAGATCGAGCTGGTCTGTCATAATTTAGTAGAGACAGTAGATCTAGCTGGTCTGTCATAATATAATAGGGACAGTAGATCTATCTGGTCTGTCATAATATAATAGAGTCAGTAGATCTAGCTGGTCTGTCATAATATAAGAGAGACAGTAGATTATAGAGACAGTAGATCTAGCTGGTCTGTCATAATATAATAGAGACAGTAGATCTAGCTGGTCTGTCATAATATAATAGAGACAGTAGATCTAGCTGGTCTGTCATAATATAATAGATACAGTAGATCTAGCTGGTCTGTCATAATATAATAGAGACAGTAGATCTAGCTGGTCTGTCATAATATAATAGAGACAGTAGATCTAGCTGGTCTGTCATAATATAATAGAGACAGTAGATCTAGCTGGTCTGTCATAATATAATAGAGACAGTAGATTTAGCTGGTCTGTCATAATATAATAGAGTACAGTAGATCTAGCTGGTCTGTCATAATGTAGAAGAGACAGTAGATCTAGCTGGTCTGTCATAATATAGTAGAGACAGTAGATCTAGCTGGTCTGTCATAATATAATTGGGACAGTAGATCTATCTGGTCTGTCATAATATAATAGAGTCAGTAGATCTAGCTGGTCTGTCATAATATAATAGAGACAGTAGATCTAGCTGGTCTGTCATACTATAATAGATACAGTAGATCTATCTGGTCTGTCAAAATATAATAGATACAGTAGATCTAGCTGGTCTGTCATAATATAATAAAGACAGTAGATCTAGCTGGTCTGTCATAATATAATAGAGACAGTAGATCTAGCTGGTCTGTCATAATATAATAGAGACAGTAGATCTAGCTGGTCTGTCATAATATAGTAGAGACAGTAGATCTAGCTGGTCTGTCATAATATAATAGAGACAGTAGATCTAGCTGGTCTGTCATAATATAATAGAGACAGTAGATCTAGCTGGTCTGTCATAATATAATAGAGACAGTAGATCTAGCTGGTCTGTCATAATATAATAGAGTCAGTAGATCTAGCTGGTCTGTCATAATATAATAGAGACAGTAGATCTAGCTGGTCTGTCATAATATAATAGAGACAGTAGATCTAGCTGGTCTGTCATAATGTAGAAGAGACAGTAGATCTAGTTGGTCTGTCATAATATAATAGAGACAGTAGATCTAGCTGGTCTGTCATAATATCATAGGGACAGTAGATCTATCTGGTCTGTCATAATATAATAGAGTCCGTAGATCTAGCTGGTCTGTCATAATATAATAGAGACAGTAGATCTAGCTGGTCTGTCATACTATAATAGATACAGTAGATTTAGCTGGTCTGTCATAATATAATAAAGACAGTAGATTTAGCTGGTCTGTCATAATATAATAGAGACAGTAGATCTAGCTGGTCTGTCATACTATAATAGATACAGTAGATCTAGCTGGTCTGTCATAATATAATAGAGACAGTAGATCTAGCTGGTCTGTCATACATATAATAGATACAGTAGATCTAGCTGGTCTGTCATAATATAATAGAGACAGTAGATCTAGCTGGTCTGTCATAATATAATAGAGACAGTAGATCTAGCTGGTCTGTCATAATATAATAGGGACAGTAGATCTATCTGGTCTGTCATAATATAATAGAGTACAGTAGATCTAGCTGGTCTGTCATAATGTAGAAGAGACAGTAGATCTAGCTGGTCTGTCATAATATAGTAGAGACAGTAGATCTAGCTGGTCTGTCATAATATAATAGGGACAGTAGATCTATCTGGTCTGTCATAATATAATAGAGTCAGTAGATCTAGCTGGTCTGTCATAATATAATAGAGACAGTAGATCTAGCTGGTCTGTCATACTATAATAGATACAGTAGATCTAGCTGGTCTGTCATAATATAATAGAGACAGTAGATCTAGCTGGTCTGTCATAATATAATAGAGACAGTAGATCTAGCTGGTCTGTCATAATATAATAGAGACAGTAGATCTAGCTGGTCTGTCATAATATAATAGAGACAGTAGATCTAGCTGGTCTGTCATACATATAATAGAGACAGTAGATCTAGCTGGTCTGTCATAATATAATAGATACAGTAGATCTAGCTGGTCTGTCATAATATAATAGAGACAGTAGATCTAGCTGGTCTGTCATAATATAATAGGGACAGTAGATCTATCTGGTCTGTCATAATATAATAGAGTACAGTAGATCTAGCTGGTCTGTCATAATATAGTAGAGACAGTAGATCTAGCTGGTCTGTCATAATATAGTAGAGACAGTAGATCTAGCTGGTCTGTCATAATATAATAGGGACAGTAGATCTATCTGGTCTGTCATAATATAATAGAGTCAGTAGATCTAGCTGGTCTGTCATAATATAATAGAGACAGTAGATCTAGCTGGTCTGTCATACTATAATAGATACAGTAGATCTAGCTGGTCTGTCATAATATAATAAAGACAGTAGATCTAGCTGGTCTGTCATAATATAATAGAGACAGTAGATATAGCTGGTCTGTCATAATATAATAGAGACAGTAGATCTAGCTGGTCTGTCATAATATAATAGAGACAGTAGATCTAGCTGGTCTGTCATACATATAATAGATACAGTAGATCTAGCTGGTCTGTCATAATATAATAGAGACAGTAGATCTAGCTGGTCTGTCATAATATAATAGAGACAGTAGATCTAGCTGGTCTGTCATAATATAATAGAGTACAGTAGATCTAGCTGGTCTGTCATAATATAGATAGAGACAGTAGATCTAGCTGGTCTGTCATAATATAGTAGAGACAGTAGATCTAGCTGGTCTGTCATAATATAATAGGGACAGTAGATCTATCTGGTCTGTCATAATATAATAGAGTCAGTAGATCTAGCTGGTCTGTCATAATATAATAGAGACAGTAGATCTAGCTGGTCTGTCATAATATAATAGAGTACAGTAGATCTAGCTGGTCTGTCATAATATAATAGAGACAGTAGATCTAGCTGGTCTGTCATAATATAATAGAGACAGTAGATCTAGCTGGTCTGTCATAATATAATAGAGACAGTAGATCTAGCTGGTCTGTCATAATATAATAGAGACAGTAGATCTAGCTGGTCTGTCATAATATAATAGAGACAGTAGATCTAGCTGGTCTGTCATAATATAATAGAGACAGTAGATCTAGCTGGTCTGTCATAATATAATAGGGACAGTAGATCTATCTGGTCTGTCATAATATAATAGAGTCAGTAGATCTAGCTGGTCTGTCATAATATAATAGAGACAGTAGATCTAGCTGGTCTGTCATAATATAATAGAGACAGTAGATCTAGCTGGTCTGTCATAATATAATAGAGACAGTAGATCTAGCTGGTCTGTCATAATATAATAGAGACAGTAGATCTAGCTGGTCTGTCATAATATAATAGGGACAGTAGATCTATCTGGTCTGTCATAATATAATAGAGTCAGTAGATCTAGCTGGTCTGTCATAATATAATAGAGACAGTAGATCTAGCTGGTCTGTCATAATATAATAGAGACAGTAGATCTAGCTGGTCTGTCATAATATAATAGGGACAGTAGATCTATCTGGTCTGTCATAATATAATAGAGTCAGTAGATCTAGCTGGTCTGTCATAATATAATAGATACAGTAGATCTAGCTGGTCTGTCATACTATAATAGAGTACAGTAGATCTAGCTGGTCTGTCATAATATAATAGAGACAGTAGATCTAGCTGGTCTGTCATAATATAATAGAGTCAGTAGATCTAGCTGGTCTGTCATAATGTAGATAGAGACAGTAGATCTAGCTGGTCTGTCATAATATAATAGAGACAGTAGATCTAGCTGGTCTGTCATAATATAATAGGGACAGTAGATCTATCTGGTCTGTCATAATATAATAGAGTCAGTAGATCTAGCTGGTCTGTCATAATATAATAGAGACAGTAGATCTAGCTGGTCTGTCATAATATAATAAAGACAGTAGATTTAGCTGGTCTGTCATAATATAATAGAGACAGTAGATCTAGCTGGTCTGTCATACTATAATAGATACAGTAGATCTAGCTGGTCTGTCATAATATAATAAAGACAGTAGATCTAGCTGGTCTGTCATAATATAATAGAGACAGTAGATCTAGCTGGTCTGTCATTCTATAATAGATACAGTAGATCTAGCTGGTCTGTCATAATATAATAGAGACAGTAGATCTAGCTGGTCTGTCATAATATAATAGAGACAGTAGATCTAGCTGGTCTGTCATATTATAATAGAGACAGTAGATCTAGCTGGTCTGTCATAATATAATAGAGACAGTAGATCTAGCTGGTCTGTCATAATATAATAGGGACAGTAGATCTAGCTGGTCTGTCATAATATAATAGAGACAGTAGATCTAGCTGGTCTGTCATAATATAATAGAGACAGTAGATCTAGCTGGTCTGTCATAATATAATAGAGACAGTAGATCTAGCTGGTCTGTCATAATATAATAGAGACAGTAGATCTAGCTGGTCTGTCATAATATAATAGAGACAGTAGATCTAGCTGGTCTGTCATAATATAATAGAGACAGTAGATCTAGCTGGTCTGTCATAATATAATAGAGACAGTAGATCTAGCTGGTCTGTCATAATATAATAGAGACAGTAGATCTAGCTGGTCTGTCATACTATAATAGATACAGTAGATCTAGCTGGTCTGTCATAATATAATAGGGACAGTAGATCTATCTGGTCTGTCATAATATAATAGAGTCAGTAGATCTAGCTGGTCTGTCATAATATAATAGAGACAGTAGATCTAGCTGGTCTGTCATAATATAATAGAGACAGTAGATCTAGCTGGTCTGTCATAATATAATAGAGACAGTAGATCTAGCTGGTCTGTCATAATATAATAGAGACAGTAGATCTAGCTGGTCTGTCATAATATAATAGAGACAGTAGATCTAGCTGGTCTGTCATAATATAATAGAGACAGTAGATCTAGCTGGTCTGTCATAATATAATAGAGACAGTAGATCTAGCTGGTCTGTCATAATATAATAGAGACAGTAGATCTAGCTGGTCTGTCATAATATAATAGAGACAGTAGATCTAGCTGGTCTGTCATAATATAATAGAGACAGTAGATCTAGCTGGTCTGTCATAATATAATAGAGACAGTAGATCTAGCTGGTCTGTCATAATATAATAGAGTCAGTAGATCTAGCTGGTCTGTCATAATATAGATAGAGACAGTAGATCTAGCTGGTCTGTCATAATATAATAGAGACAGTAGATCTAGCTGGTCTGTCATAATATAATAGGGACAGTAGATCTATCTGGTCTGTCATAATATAATAGAGTCAGTAGATCTAGCTGGTCTGTCATAATATAATAGAGACAGTAGATCTAGCTGGTCTGTCATACTATAATAGATACAGTAGATCTAGCTGGTCTGTCATAATATAATAAAGACAGTAGATCTAGCTGGTCTGTCATAATATAATAGAGACAGTAGATCTAGCTGGTCTGTCATACTATAATAGATACAGTAGATCTAGCTGGTCTGTCATAATATAATAAAGACAGTAGATCTATCTGGTCTGTCATTCTATAATAGATACAGTAGATCTAGCTGGTCTGTCATAATATAATAAAGACAGTAGATTTAGCTGGTCTGTCATAATATAATAGGGACAGTAGATCTATCTGGTCTGTCATAATATAATAAAGACAGTAGATTTAGCTGGTCTGTCATAATATAATAGGGACAGTAGATCTATCTGGTCTGTCATAATATAATCAAGTAAGTAGATCTAGCTGGTCTGTCATAATGTAGAAGAGACAGTAGATCTAGCTGGTCTGTCATAATATAACAGAGTCAGTAGATCTATCTGGTCTGTCATAATATAATAGAGTAAGTAGATCTAGCATGGTTGTCATAATATAATAGGGACAGTAGATCTAGCTGGTCTGTCATAATATAATAGAGACAGTAGATCTAGCTGGTCTGTCATACTATAATAGATACAGTAGATCTATCTGGTCTGTCAAAAAATAATAGATACAGTAGATCTAGCTGGTTCTGTCATAATATGGCAGAGACAGTAGATCTAGCTGGTCTGTCATAATTTAGTAGAGACAGTAGATCTAGCTGGTCTGTCTCATAATATAATAGGGACAGTAGATCTATCTGGTCTGTCATAATAATAAGAGACAGTAGATCTATCTTGTCTGTCATAATATAATTGATACAGTATATCTAGCTGGTCTGTCATAATATAATAAAGAGCAGATCTATCTGGTCTGTCATGACATAATAGGGACAGTAGATCTATCTGGTCTGTCATAATGGCAATAGAGTCAGTAGATCTATCTGGTCTGTCATAATATAGTAGAGACAGTAGATCTAGCTGGTCTGTCATACTATATAGAGTCGCAGATCTATCTGGTCTGTGTCATAATATAATAGACAGTAGATCTAGCTGGTCTGTCATACTATAACAAAGACAGTAGATCTGTAGCTGGTCTGTCATAATATAATAAAGACAAATAGATCTAGCTGGTCTGTCATAATTTAGTAAGAGACAGTAGATCTATCTGGTCTGTCATAATATAATAGAGGACAGTAGATCTATCTGGTCTGTCATAATATAAGAGAGTCAGTAGATCTAGCTGGTCTGTCATGTTAGTAGAGACAGTAGATCTAGCTGTCTGTCATAATATAATAGGGACAGTAGATCAAGCTGGTCTGTCTCATAATATAATAGGGACAGCAGATCTAGCTGGTCTGTCATGATATAATAGGGACAGTAGATCTATCTGGTCTGTCATAATATAATAGAGACAAGCAGATCTAGCTGGTCTGTCATAATATAATAGAGGCAGTAGATCTATCTGGTCTGTCATAATATAATAGATACAGTAGATCTAGCTGGTCTGTCATAATATAATAGAACAGTAGATCTATCTGGTCTGTCATAACATAATAGAGCAGTAGATCTAGCTGGTCTGTCATAATATAATAGGGACAGTAGATATATCTGGTCTATCATAATATAATAGAGTCAGTAGATCTAGCTGGTCTGTCATAATATAAGAGAGACAGTAGATCTAGCTGGTCTGTCATAATATAGTAGAGACAGTAGATTCTAGCTGGTCTGTCATAATATAGAAGAGACAGTAGATCTAGCTGGTCTGTCATAATATAGTAGAGATAGTAGATCTAGCTGGTCTGTCATAATATAATAGGGACGGTAGATCTATCTGGTCTGTCTATAATATAATAGAGTCCGTAGATCTAGCTGGTCTGTCATAATATAATAGAGACAGTGTAGATCTAGCTGGTCTGTCATACTATAATAGATACAGTAGATTAGCTGGTCTGTCATAATATAATAAAGACAGTAGATTTAGCTGGTCTGTCATAATATAATAAAGACAGTAGATCTAGCTGTGGTCTGTCATACTATAATAGATTACAGTAGATCTATCTGGTCTGTCATTAATATAATAAAGACAGTAGTCTATCTGGTCTGTCATAATATAATAAAGATAGTAGATTTAGCTGGTCTGTCATAATATAATAGGGACAGTAGATCTAGCTGGTCTGTCATAATATAGAGAGACAGTAGATTTAGCTGGTCTGTCATAATATAGTAGAGATAGTAGATCTAGCTGGGTCTGGGATCTGGCTGTGGTCCTGTCATAATATAGTAGAGACAGTAGATCTAGCTGGTCTGTCATAATATAGTAGAGACAGTAGATCTATCTGGTCTGTCATAATATGTAGAAGTGGGTAGATCTAGCTGGTCTGTCATAATATAATAGAGTACAGTAGATCTAGCTGGTCTGTCATAATATAATAGGATAGATCTCTAATTCGGTCTGTCATAATATAATAGAGTCAGTAGATCTAGCTGGTCTGTCATAATATAATAGGGACAGTAGATCTATCTGGTCTGTCATAATATAATAGAGTCAGTAGATCTAGCTGGTCTGTCATAATATAGTAGAGACAGTAGATCTAGCTGGTCTGTCATAATATAGTAGAGACAGTAGATCTAGCTGGTCTGTCATAATATAATATGGAGGCAGTAGATGTAGCTGGTCAGTCATACTATAATAGATACAGTAGATCAGATACAGGAGATATAGCTGGTCTGTCATACTATAATAGAGTCAGTAGATCTAGCTGGTCTGTCATAATATAATAGAGACAGTAGATCTAGCTGGTCTGTCATAATATAATAGAGTCAGTAGATCTAGCTGGTCTGTCATAATGTAGAAGAGACAGTAGATCTAGTTGGTCTGTCATAATATAATAGAGACAGTAGATCTAGCTGGTCTGTCATAATATCATAGGGACAGTAGATCTATCTGGTCTGTCATAATATAATAGAGTCCGTAGATCTAGCTGGTCTGTCATAATATAATAGAGACAGTAGATTTAGCTGGTCTGTCATAATATAATAGAGACAGTAGATCTAGCTGGTCTGTCATACTATAATAGATACAGTAGATCTAGCTGGTCTGTCATAATATAATAAAGACAGTAGATCTAGCTGGTCTGTCATACTATAATAGATACAGTAGATCTATCTGGTCTGTCATTCTATAATAGATACAGTAGATCTAGCTGGTCTGTCATAATATAATAAAGACAGTAGATTTAGCTGGTCTGTCATAATATAATAGGGACAGTAGATCTATCTGGTCTGTCATAATATAATAGAGTAAGTAGATCTAGCTGGTCTGTCATAATGTAGAAGAGACAGTAG